>NC_140507.1:35731154-35893654 GCF_964339955.1 Pipistrellus hanaki
ACGGCCTGGGTGAATCTATTTTGAAGAAGTGGCATTAGAAGTTTAAGTTTAAAAAATTTGGCTCTCAAAAGAAATTTCAATCGTCGTACTGTTGATATTTGGCTCTGTTGACCAATGAGTTTGCTGACCACGGTCTAAACAAAAGTATAATGTGTATTATGGAATGGTATCATAGGCAGATCTACCTATATGAATAAAATAAAGATTATGTGCTTTTATGTATTTCATTGCAGGAGTTTTTCTTGGGTATGATATTTGAAGTGGAAGTTAAGTAATATACAAAGTTAAATACATGAAAGGAATCAGAAAAATCCAGAAATATTACTATAAAGTAATAAGGATTATTACCGCTTGTAATTAAGCAGGCACACATCACCTGCAATTTTAGCAACCCTGCAAAGTAGTATTTCTGTTTACATTTTGGAGATGAGAAAATGATGTTCAGAGAGCTTAAATAGCTTTCAATGGTTTGAAAGTTAAGTGATGTGAAAGGCAGTAAATATTGTAAGATAGGACTACTGTCTCTCTAAATACTGTATTCTTTATCCTTTAGCACATCAGTTTCTTATGTGTGGTCATGATGTGCTAACAAATGACTACACTCTCTACTTGATTTTAAAATCTTACATTTTATAGCATTCACATCATATGGTTTTAAAATTTAAATTTTTAATATAGTGTGCTTCTAAAAAACTTGAAGAGAGTGCTGTCCAAAAAAAGTTATGCATGGAAGGATAAAACCTCCTTGCTGTCATTTTAAAATTAAAGCCATTGCCTTTTAATTTTAAGCTGAAATGGATTCTTTTATTTTACCTTTTTCATCCCCTTATTTATTAGGCCTTATTTAGCCACATATAAACATATAATCATCAACAAGATTTGTAAAGTTTGTTTAAAAAATCTGGTATTTCAAAAGTTTTTAAATAAAAGTTTTGTGCATAAAGGTATTACCCAAAAAGGACGTCTCTATTATGTGAAATGACTCTATAGGGACTGAGTTGTTATATGGAACTTTTTATCACTGTAATTTATTTTCTTCATGTTACTAATCAGGATTATCATGCCATGTTATCCAGGAAACTGAGATAGCTTTATTCTGCAGCCCTTCACATACATTTCACTTCTAGTTTTTCTACATTCAAATGTTTACTTGTCCAAAAATGAAGACTTTGTCCCATTTAATGGGTTTTCTGTTTTTCGAGCCATGAGAAATAATGTATTATCTTTGCTGTGATTTGAGAGTATATGACCTATGAATCCTTGTATTCTGATTAATATAGAGTTTGGAATCTGGTTAGCATAGACACCTAAATTTGGGGGTAGCTCTCAGATTTTACATTTAATAGGACAATGAAAATGACTAATTAAACTTTTAGTTTGATGAAAGATTGAGAAACCACAGGACAGTGAAGGAGTTAGCATTCCTGAAAAGATATATTCAATTCTCGTGGTGGCATATGAAAAAGAGAACTAGTCTTGAAAAATCAGGAAATTTAAGTTTTAGTATTCTATTTAATTCTGTAACTTTCAAATGACTCCCTATTAAGGCTGCTTCCCATTTCTACCTCTTTTTTTTATCACAAATTTAATGTTTTCCCTTTTATAGCATATAATAAAGCCAGGAAAGAGTGAAAGGTCAATTATAATAATGAAGTGAAGGTGATTTGTACATACTTAATCATTATATAAATGTTAGTTCTTATAATAATTACAGTGATAATTATAATAATAGGATCTTTATAAATACCATTCGTTAATATCAAAGATTGCCTTAAGTTAATATCTGTCGAATGACTGACCTGGTGAGTGAAGTCAGAGTTCTGGACTCCAACATAGAGAACTTCCCATTGAGTGAAAGGTCCTTCTCCTTGGTTTTAGAACATTAAATTATAAGATAGCTTAATATTTGTGTATAGTTTTTTATAATTGTCAAAAAGAAATTATAGAATCCTCCTAAAAAAGGAGATAAAAAATGAGCTAAATTATTAATTTTTATTGATTTTCTGTGTTCCTCAAATCGTTGAGATTAAAATCCAGGAAGGGGTGCAGTCCTCTTGTGAGTTTTATGTTAGAATCTGACACTATGGTGCTCTCCATATCAGACAATAATATTGTTCAAGATCATCCTTGATTCAAAGATGTGACTTTTTATAGTCCACATTTGTTTATGTATTATTTAAATCTTACAAAACTTAATTACTTGCATCATTAAAATTTCAATTTCTCTTCCATCAGAGAGAATAGTGATGTGGAATAATTTTTCCTGAATGGTTGGCTAGCTGCACAAAATATAGGGAATAGAACATTAAACACTCAATAATGAGTTTAAAAATAATTCTTTTTTATCTGATTCCTAAGCATTAACATCTTTGCTGTTACCAGTGTTTTAAAGATTCTTCCAAAAGTGTCCCCAGGTCATGGAAACTCTAGGTTTTCCCTATGTGCTTCTTGATACTTACATTTAGCAGTATGAATTTGCCATTTACTTTTGATGAAGTTGATATCTGTAATGTACCTTTAGATTCATTTCTTGGAGTTAAAGGGTAATTTGAATGCTAGATTTTAAAAGACTAGTACATAGATGGTCTTTGGAAGTCAAATCTGGTTTGAAACTAATCTATAATTTAATTATTAGATGTTGGTGGGGCATCATTCACTTATTTATATTTCCTGTTTCACCTATTGACAAATAGTTGGTGATTGCCCTTGACCTTCTTTCTCTAATGTGTTTTGAAATTAAGTTTGCATATGCATTATTTTCATTGATTTGAAGTCACTATATATAGAAATGTACATGAAAAAAAAATGGTTCTTTTCTAAAGCTTTGCTTGGAGTCTTTGATTTAGATGGATGGAGAGAATTGCTTGCTTTACTATTTATCATTTTCTCAGACAAATCTATGGAGACAGGCTGCTGATAGGACAGGAGGAAAACAACAAAAACAAATACAGTGCTTTGGTCTGGAACTGAATTGTATTATCTCTGCTGTCAGCTAGAGTCCCTGCTCACTTACCCAGACAATCTCCCCAGGGATTAAAACTTCCCCCTGCATTAGTGATAGCCTTTAGTATGGTACAGCCTCATCTCTAGTTTAAAAAAAAAAAAAATCTGGCTATAAACAGTTTTAATAGCTTGCAAAATCCTCACCATTTCAACCTTTGGGAGAGAGAGTGATTATGCTGATGAATCAAATAGGAGTGTCCGTAATTAAATTGCTCATTGCCTGGATTTCATTTTTAGTTTTCATATTTAGCTCCTCACAACTCCAAACTCTGGGTCTCATTTGGAAGGTTTATATTTTATCGTCTTAGTCAAAGTTGAGAGAAAAAATGGGCCTATACAGTGTTGAGAACCATTTGAGCATTGTTGTTGTTGTTGTTGTTTTTGTGTGTGTGTGTGGGGGGGGTTTTTAAGGACATTTCTATTTTTAAAAAAGTTTTAAGAATTTTTACTGAATGAAAGTTTAAGATAGAATGATAGAACAAACAAGAAAAACCTCCAAAGATTGTATGAACCAAACAAAAACTATTAGGACCAGCTTCTACATCAAGCAATGTCTGAGTTATCCAGGAAGCTGATTATCTACTCTTTTCCTAAAGATTTCTAATAATGGGGGTTTTATAACCTTCCACAGCAGTGGTTTTGAACCTGATTATTCGAAAGACATTTGGCAATGTCTGGAGACATTTTGGGTTGTGATGATACTGGCCTCTGGGGGGGTAGAGAAAGGGGTGCTGCTGCATGTCCTGTATAGGGCAGCTCCCACAGTGAAGTATTGTCCAGCCCCAAAGTCAGTGTTGAGGTTGAGATTTTTTTTCTCATGGGAGTTTTCCAAATGAATATCCATGTGACATTTACAGTGTTTCATAGGGAGATTTTGTTTTGCTTGAATTATGAATTAGAAAAGAGCAGTTTTAGACATTGATTTGAGGATTTATGTTGATGATAAACATTCTTTGAAAAATGTTCATGGAGACTATATGATGATCTCATGATACAGAGAATGGAAAACAATCCTACTTCATCATAGAAGTACTTGAGGAATTTTATATTTTTATTTTTTTGCCTTCACAATTTACTTATTTTTAATTTATTTAATGTCTAACACATTTGGAAAGTCAAGTGTTTTTTTTTTTTAAACTTGTCAGATGGTTGTTGGCTATTTGTATTTGGTAATTTGCAGTGACACTAAACTTTTCTCAGAATTAAAAGAATTGTCCAATCTCTAACTGACAGCTGCATTCGCTTGTTCGTTTCACAGATAGAGCTTTTGTACCTCTATCATGTCATCATTGTCCACTCAATCACAGTAATTTGCAGTAGAAGGAAGGATATGTAACCACACATGGATAAACAATACAAATACACCAGTGACTTAGGGGAGGCAAATTAGAGACTAACAAAGAATGTTTGCATTGCTTTCCAGAGATTTAGGTTTTCAGATCCTGGCCCAGGATCCTTAGGATAGCCATAACCACCATTGAGGTTCATTGCTTGGGGTAGAGCATAAAGCCTCAGAGAGAGTTAATAATATTTCATCCATGTGCTAAAACAAAAACAGACATTGGGGATAAAGTGTAATCAGTCTTCTTAATCTCACTACATTAAAAAAATATTACAGTGGATCTTATTTTTTAAACAATCATGATACCTGCCTTTTTCTTCATACCCCCTTAATTAACTGAATGCATGCTGTGAAAAAGTCATGTTTTCTATAAAGCTTGGGAGGGTGAAAAAAATGCAGGTTGGAATCACAAATCATAGTGGGTCACTCTACCTTTGTTTACATGTTTAAGAACAAGGTGTCTCTTTGGTAGAGACAGACAGGAGATCTGCATTCTGTCACCACTAAACGTCTTCTTAGAGGTTTTGTTTTTTGTTTTTAATTAAGGGACCAGCCAGAGCTATGAAGTTAATGTAGAGAAAAATTCAGGTAAGAAATTGGCTGTCAGATAGAAGTATAAAATGCAGTTTGATGATCTCTTAGATGTTATAGTGTATAAAATAAATTATTTCACTGATAGCAGAAAGCAAAGTAATAAATTTCATTTTATCCTATATTCTGTATATTTTTTAGGCATAATCTTTTTTTTTAAAGAAATACGTGATTTTGAATAGGTAATGTACATATTACATAATTCAAAGATCAAAGGTGTATAGAAAGAAAGATACACATGGTAAAATCTTGTTCCTACCTCTGCATCCCAACCCTGATTTTCTCACTTCATTTTTATTAGTCTCTTTCTTCTTCTAATGTTATTTCTAGTACAAGCAAATTATGTATACAGTGGTGCCTCACACAACGAACTTAATTCGGTCCAGGAGAAAGTTTGTTATGCGAAAAGTTCGTTATGTGAAACGTGTTTTCCCATAACAATACATGTTAAAAAAAATAATTCGTTCTGTAGCATAAAACATGCTAAGATGACAAAAAAAGATAAATTTTTTGTTATTATTTTTATTTAGATACATCTAAAAACATAATTTTTTTTTAAAAAAAACACATTTTTTTAATTTTAAGACAGACTAAGTAGAGTCTACCGAATCTTGCACATCTTCATCCATTTTCTGCTTTTTGGCCGATGGTTTCATGAAAAACCTGTCCAAAGTCGTTTGTTTTTTTCTTTTCTCCAACATCTGCCGGAAATAACGGACAAGAGTATCGGAGTAAAGATCGTTGATCCTGTTTGCTTCAGCTGAATCCGGATACAGTGTATTGAGTTTAACTTAAAAGGACGACTGCCGTGATACGTGCGTGATTTAATTCGTAATGAAGAACGATTGCCGCGATACTTGCTTAAGTTAAGCGCAGTGACTAACGACTGCCTGCAGTGCCTGCGCGGAAGGATGCAATACATCGGCAGCGATCGTGGAAGCTCGGGCGAAGCAGTCGTGGAAGCTCGGGCAAAGCGGTCGTGGAAGCTCGGGCGACTTCGTTGTGTGAAACGAAGTTCGTTGTATGAATCATGAAATGAAGTTCGTTGTGTGCAGCGTTCGCTGTGCGAGGCGTTCTTTATGCGAGGCACCACTGTACTTATTGTTTCCAATGTTACCCATTCCCCCTTTTCCTCCCCAAATATACAGAAAGTAGGGAACTCTATACACTATCTAGTACTTTGCTTGTTCATTTAGCTCTGTATCTTGGAGATCGTTTTCCTCATTCTTCTGTGGGCTGCATAGGTGCAGAACTACTTACAAATTGTCCCCTGCTGATGGACACTTAAGCTGGTGCCAGTCTTTTGCCATTACTAGTAGTACCTCAGTGATTAACATTGTCCAGATGTCATTTGGTACCTGTGCAGGTTTGTTGTAAAGATGGATTGTTGTGTTAAAAGTCTTTGTAGTTTGGGTAGATACTGCCTTATTTCCTTTTACAGTGGTTCTGTCATTTTGCCCTTTTCCTCAGTAATTTCGACTGTATCCCTTTTTCCAGGTTGGTACCAATAGTTAGTAATTAATTTAAAAAGTCAGCTAAAAAAAGAAGCATTAAAGTATTTTCCATAAAGTTTAATGATTTTACTTTTACATAAAATGGTTCAATATGCATTAATTTGCCATTTACTTTCTTTAGAGCAAATGTATTTATTGGGAAATAGTCCATTGATTAGAGTTCTGTGATGTTTCTTATCTAAACCGCATCGTTCTGATTTAAATGTTGGCTTTTAGCCCTGGCTGGTTTGGCTCAGTGGTTGAGTGTCAATCTATGAACCGGGAGGTCACAGTTCGATTCCTGGTCAAGGCACATGCCCAGTTAAGGGGCGTGCAGGAGTCAGCTGATCAATGATTCTCTCTCATCATTGATGTTTCTATCTCTCTACCTCTCCCTTCCTCTCTAAAATCAATATGAATATATTTAAAATAAAAGTTGTCTTTTATAGGATGAGAACTTAGAGTACCCTCAGTGTCCCTATTTTTTTTAACTGATGTTCTCCTTACACCAAATTAATTAGTTTGTCACCTTTATTGAATATCCCTGAGCATTTGACATGGTTTTCTCAGAAATAATATTGTACTTTTAACAATAATATTTTATTGGTTTATATAATATATTTACCTTGCATTATTTTAACTTTTAAACAATTGTGCTATAATTTTGATTCACGATTTTCTCAAATTGTTTTGTTCACAATAGATTATTATGCTTAGTACGGTGTCTGGCCATATTAAGTGCCCAATAAATACTAGTGCATGGAAGAGAAAAAGGAAAAGCAGTAGCATGGGACAGACTGCTGATTCTTGGTTTGCACCCAGAACACCAAGAATCAACACTCTATCCCAGAGCAAAGGTTCAGCGAGGAGGAATAGACAGCATTGCAGAGGTTAATCTTATCATCTAGGGATAATCAGCCTGCCATGGCTGGCACAATCATGTATTAGAAATTAAGACTTTTGTAATATTTTCTTCATTATTAAATTGGAAAAGCAGTGGCCTAAAGAAAGCCTCCATTTTAAGTTTTAACATCTGCTTAACGTGAGTGCCAAACTGGGCTAGGCATCTCTGTATTATATATACTCTTGCCCAGCCAACTGCTTACTCTCTTTTTTTGGGGGGAAAAATACTACAGCTAATTGAGTATTCTCTAAACTTCATTTTCTCCCGTGCATCATCATGAATTTGCCGTATCTATGTACCTCCTCACTGCTGTTTACTTTGTCATCAGATTCCAGATATTTTGTTCTGTAACCTTTGTCCAAGTAGACAGTTTTAAATGAGTCAAATTCCACAGGCCTTTTTGTGTCTCCTTGGCGTACAATGAACTTTTAACTTCTGAGTTCTTAAAAGAGGAGTATATTTAAGGTTAATTGTTTACAAAACTTTGTAGGGGGCAAATTTGATTTTTATTTTAAACTAGCTTTGTCACTCTCAGGGCTGCTATCACATTCTTTCATTCCTGGCCCAGGGCTCATTGTATTCTCCCAACTGCCTACTTGGTTTTTGTTTGTTGTTTTGTTGCCTCATTTCACACCCTCTACTTTCAATCTGTAAATTTAAAATGAACCGGTTTTAGTGAACATGGTAATATTTAGTATATTCGGTAACTATTTCCTCAGGATATGTTGATGAGAGAGCTATATTTTCTCAGAGATACATATATTTGTTCTAACTATGCTCCTCTGAACACAATACTTTTAATGTCTAATGCAATAAAATAATAGAAAGATTTTTGATGTATTGGTAAACTGTTCTTTCTTTGCATTTATATTGATTTCCTTTAATGCATAGAGTATAAAGCTATTATTTTAGCCATGTCATTTTGTTTGTTTGTTTGTTTTTGTTAATCCTCATTTGAGGATATTTTTTCCTTTTTTTTTTTTTTTTTTAAGAGAAAGTGGGAAGGAGGAAGGAATGGAGGATGATGGAGAGAAAGAAACATCGATGTGAGAGAGACACATTGATTGTTTGCCTCCTGCATGTGCCCCTACCAATGCAGGGGATTCAACCTGCTACTAAGGTACATTCCCTTGACCAGGAATCGAACCCGCAAGCCTTTATTTTCTGGGCTAATACTCTAATCGTTGAGCTTCACCGACTGGGGCCATGTCATCTTTTTTAATTAAACCTTTGTTAGCCAGCATATTTAGTTGTGAGCTGTGTTTCGAAATCACCTCTACTCTTCACCCAAGTGTGGCCTGCAGCGGTGTACATCAGACCCTGCTTTGCATTCCTTGTTTAAAATTGTCATTCCTGTTGTTTTATTATGAATATTTTACTTTCTGAAAATCAACTGCTTTCTTTTTTAATTTTTTGCAGGGAAATCTTTTTTTTATTTAATTTAATATATTTTATTGATTTTTTTTTTTTTTTTTTTTTTTTATGGAGAGGAAGGGAGATAGTTAGAAACATCGATGAGAGAGAAACATCGATCAGCTGCCTCCTGCATACCCCCAATGGGGATGTGCCTGCAGCCAAGATACATGCTCTTGAACGAAATCGAACCTCGGACCCTTCAGTCTGCAGGCCAACGCTCTATCCACCGAGCCAAACCAGTTTTGGCTGCAGGGAAATCTTTTATCAGAGGAACTTATATTTGGTTTTCAAAAGGCAGATGCCTTAGAAAATTCCATTTACCAAAATATATTTAAAATACCTAAAACATAACTATTGTATTAAATACACTGAGTTGCCAGATTATTATGATCTCTTAACGCATAATAATCTGGCCACTCAGTGTGTGTGTGTGTGTGTGTGTGTGTGTGTGAGAGAGAACCAGGCTACACATTAGAGGCCTGGTTCATGAATTCATGCATGGGTGGGGTCCGCCCAGCCTGGCCAGGGGCAAGGGACATGGACAGTTGGCTCACCTGCCTGCTGGTTAAACTCCTGATCGAGGGGACAATTAGCATATTAGCCTTTTATTATATAGGATATACACTGAGTGGCAAGATTATTATATGTTCAGAGATCATAATAATCTGGCCACTCAGAGAAGAAAACAATGGTTAATTCCATCTTTTTAAAATATTATATTTAATAAATTATGTGGGGGGTTTTTTCCTTCAATTTAAAAGGAAAAAAGATGTTATTAGATCCTATATAACCTTAAAGGGAATTTAAATTTGTTCAGTTGTTCATATAATCAGTATAGCACTTTTATTCATTCTACAAGTACTTAATAGTTCTAATGAATTAAAATATTTCCTAGAAAATGTCTATTAGTGTTAATATATCATATAAATTTATTAGTGTATTTGGAATATTCAATCCTGAGGAAGAATTCAGGCCTTTGCCTCAAAATAGCTGATGTACTCTCCCATAAGCATAATAAGTTCTTATTGAAACTCTGCACATCTCGGTGTTTATTTCATTATTTTGGGAATATGAGTTTTGGGAGGAAACTTCGCTTTTTATATCCATTTTAAAAAACTGACAATACAGTGATATAAGATAGTGAACTTGGGCCAGAAGCATTACAAATGGTCTGCTCTATAAGTAAATGATTTAATTGAAATCTAACTTCAAGTATTACACTTTCAGCGGAAATGCCTTTGCAAAGAAAATGTAGCATCAAATATAATTTATTATGGTTTTGTTGGATAATTATAAAACAAGCTACTATTTTAGGATATACATGACTTTTCTAAGAGGTCTTACCATGACCACATTTACTTATGACATGTGAATATGGTCTATTCTTGAATTCCATGTTTAATTCCAGATGTCTTCACATAAACCATATTTGGGAAGACTTATATGTATAGGAAGTAGTGGCAATGGTGGGTCAGCTTTGAACTTTGTTATGAAATAACACAGTTTTTTAGACAGATAGAGAAAATGAGAAACATTGGCTAGATGAAGCCATCCCTAAGGCCTGGATATCTCCAGTAGAAACTGGACTCCTGGCTAGAAAAGTAATATCAAGTATTTTCCAAGTTTTTTTGTAAATATTAATTTTTTTAAAATGAGCTTAGAAACTGATTTGTAGACATAATTGAGACCATTTGCCATGAACTTCCTCTGTATCCCCATCTGTAACTAAACATAGGTCTGCCATATCATTTACCTGCTCCTCCTTTCCTCTCCTGGGAGACAGACGTGTTCACCCTAAAATTTTATTACTCCACTTAATTTCTATATCTCATTTCAATTTTCAGCTCTGTTTCTTTCTGACTCTTACTACTTTACTAAAAGTGAACTTGTGAAAGTCACCAGTGACTTCAACATAATAAAACTCATATATGACAAACCAAACGTCATATTCAATGGGCAAAAACTAAATATGTTTCCTTTAAGATCAGGACAGGAATATCTGTGTTTAACATAGTACTGGAAATCCTAGCCACAACAATCAGAAAAGAAGAAGAAATAAAAGGCATCCAAATTGGAAAGGAGGAAGTAAAACTGTCATTATTCTAAGATGACGTGATATTGTACATAGAAAATCCTAAAGACTCCACACAAAAAAAACCTGCTAGATTTTATAAATTCGGCAAAGTAGCAGGATACAAAATTAATATCCAGAAATAGATGGCATTTTTATACATGAATAATGAACTCTCAGAAAAAGAAATTAAAAAGACAATCCCATTTACTCTTGCAACAAAAAAGCATAAAATACCTAGGAATAGACTTAACTAGGGATGTAAAAGACCTGTACTCAGAAAACTATAGGACTTTGAAAAAGGAAAATAGAGGAAGATACAAACAAATGGAAGCATATACCATGTTCATGGATTGGAAGATTTAAAATCATTAAAATGTTCATACTACACAAAGCAATCTACAGATTCAACACAGTCCATATTAAAATACCAATGACATACTAATTCACAGATCTAGAGATATATCTAAATTTATACCCAAAATTAAATGGAACAAAAAAATATATAATGGTTTCTTGGGGTTCTTGCTTGTCTTGAATTCACAGATTTGGTTCTACTGACTACCCAAGTATTCTTGAAACTCTGTATCCCTTTAGCCCCCATGATACCACAGTATCCCCTTCTGTTAACACTTGGGACACTGTTCCTTACTTTGTCAGTTGAATTTAATATTCAGTATGGCATAAGAAGTGCACAAAAATCTGAATTTGTCAGGCACCCAGTTTTGTTTTTCTCCCAAAATGTATCTCAATTTTATTTTTCTTTCCCAATTCCATTGCTTCCATTCTGGTTCACTTCTTTCCCTGGATTACTAGTTACCCCTTAACCAGTTTCTCTGCTTTTTTTCCTCCACTTCATCTTCCTTCTATTTCACAGGACTCTTTCTAAAGGAATGTCTTTACCCAGATTATTGTACTGCTAAGGAACCTCTCCTGTTCCCTATTCTTTGCCTCAAGTCCTATTCTTCATTATGGCTTTTTTATTTTATAAAAGTTGGGCCCCAACCTCTCACCATTATTTTCTGTTTTCACTGAACATTTATCTATTTAAACTGGCAGTTAAGTCTTCTGGTGTCACATGTTCTTTGAATATTATGTCATCATTTCCTCTAGGCATGTGCTTATTTTATCTCATTCCTATTTGTCTAATATCCTCATTACTTTTCTCAGCTCTCTCAGTCTTCACCACCATTTCCATTAAGTTGGTTTTTTAAAACTAAGTTGGCCTTAGTTTTCTCTAGTTTGCTTTTCCTCAGTGTCACTTAGCTTAGTTTTTTTTTTCTCTAACTCTTTATTCTTTTCCAAATTTTTCCTACCTAATAACATGTAAGTATTTTGAGATCAGAGAGATGAAATATTTTTTATATGCATCAGGTAATAGATATTCCACAAATATATTCCCTTTGAATGAAAATAAGACACAATCCCTTTGAATGAAAATAAGACACAAAGGTTAAATAGTTAAATGTCCTTGGTTTTCACTAAGAAATTGAAACCAATTTCTGGGTAGAAACAGGTTTTAAAAAATAATATTGCAATTTTATCCAGTCAACCTGTGTAGTCTCACATCAGCAGGGGGCAGTCAAACCCAAGTGCATTCTATCTTAAGGAAAATTAAACTTTGTGTCTGAAATTAGGTTACCAGCTATATTTTATAATCTATTTGTAAATAATTTTCAAAACTTCAGTAGGTAGGTTTGTAGAATTGTATTAATCTGTTAATCCATGGAAGATAAATGAGATTTTTTTAATTTAAAAAATGGAAAAATTTGTTTTAGAATATGAAATGCTTTATTTGGTGCTTTTGATGAATGTCCACTTTACATAGAAATTTGTTTTTACTGCCCCAGAATGAGAATTTCAATTCAATTAACTTATTATTAGGCTGTTTTTATATTCAATAAAATTATTAATTTTTATAAAATGCTTTTATTTGCCCTGTGAATTTGAGAAAAATGAGATTTTATTAGAGGTGGATGTATAACACTAAAATGTAGTTTTGCCAATTCTTCAAGTTTTATTGAGTTTTTCTTTCTGAACCTTTCTTCTGGCCAGCTGCAAACAACTAGTGCCATGTGTTTATCGACCTGCTCATTTTCACCTCCTCCTCTTGGAGGTTATCCTAGTACTTATTAAGGGAGAAACACGGTTTATACTAAACAATGTTTAACATATACTGATGGTATTACTGTATTTCCTGTTTTGTGTTCACAGTAAGAAGACTCTGAAAAACTGCCTTTGTATAAATACTTCACTGACATTCCAGACAAGTATAATCTTGTCTGCTGGTAGGCAGGAAAGCGTGATGTCCCGGAATGCTGTAAGAGAAGGAAATCTCTTTGTGTTCCAAAAATGATAGCCCTAAACCTTTTAAGAATATAATTTTAAAATGACCAACTCTGTATTTGCTTTTCCTTCCGTTTATTAACTTTGAATGCATTTACTTCACAAATGCAGCTAGTCAGAAAAAAACACATTGTGTCTGAGAAAGAAGCATCTTCCTGGTAGTTTGCTGGAAATTGTTGGTAGAAACATCAGAGGTTAACATAGAAACTGATTTAGTAAAAAATTATTATTTTGTTCTCATAGCTTAAAACTTTCTTGATACTTGCACCCAGCTTTTGATACTTCTCTCCAGGCTTGAAAGATGCAGGGTTTCCAAAATTTCCTGTAAAATAATATTTTGGAGATTGTTTTTAGAACACAGATTATATATTTTTTAAAGTTAGATTTGGAGTTTTTCAAGTCTATCGCCTTAACCACTTGGTCACAACTACCTGCCAGATTTGGAGGTTTTATGTTATTTTATTATTTAATGTGAGTCAGTAAAATATATAAAAAATCAATTGTGTAACTGGAACCCAGCAAAACAGAATCACCTGTAAGAATTTCCAAATACAAGATTTAAATACCTATTGATTACTTTCAAGCTGTAGAAAAGTATCATGTGCTTTTATGATCAGATAATTTTTGCTATTAATGTATATGTTGTACCATTTATTTAAAAAGATGTTGACATTATTTTTATATACCCCTTCTCATAAATCTGCTGTGATGAATTATGAAATACTCAGGCTACTGCATATTCAAGTAAGAGCCTTTTAAAGGAAATAATTTTAGACGACAGGGCCACCAACTGCTACGATGGTTCCATGGTGTTAGAAACTTAGATTCCTTCTATCTTGCTGCTGTACCATGCCTTCGGTCACATGGTAAAAATAACTCACTATTCCATCAGTTGGTTCTCATTCAGGTAAATGGAGATGAAGAGATGAGGAAAGAGCTCACTCCCTCACTTTAAGAACATAACCTATAAGTTACATGTATCATTTACATTCATATGATCTATCTTATCTTCATGACCAAAATTAATATATTTTCTATTTTGATTAGCTGGGTGTGCAGCTTGAATTGAGGGGTTTTGTTGCTAAAGAAAAAAGAGGAAAACTAGCAGTCTTCTTATGTGTTGTTAGATTTACTCATTGTCATTGTCCACTCCTTCCTCTTTGAATCATTTTTTGTTTTGTTTTATATGTCACAATAATCTCCCAGTTTTAGTTTTAGTTTTATTTCTGTCTCCTCTTGGTTTCCTTACATATTTATTCTGCTCTGCCTAGCCATAAAGTGTTGTAGTTCATCAAGGTTGGGTGCTAGCACCCCTCTTTTTTTTCTTTTGTCTCCAGGAGCAATCTTATTCACCATGGCTTCAGGTGTCACATGACTGCACTTGATTCAGCTTAGACTGTTGCTCTGATCTCTTCAGTGAACTGCCTACTTAAGAGATCTCAAAGGCATTTCAAATTCATCATATCCTAAATCTAAGTTTTGCTCTAAGTATTTTAATCACTAAATCTTCTTAACTTTTGAGGTAAATACTATTATCATACCTGATCCTGTAGATGAGAAACTGAGATATAGACAGGTTAAGAAAGGTGACCAACACAGTATTTGTCGTTTGTAACTGGCTTATTTCACTCCCTGGTTAGGCTCACTTAGCATAATGTCCTCAAATCTCATGTGTATTGTAGTATGTATTCTATCTGTTTTTGTTTTTAGGAGGTTTTAAAAATATTTTTATTGATTTTTAGATAAATATTGTAGGAAGGGAGAGGGAGAGAGAAAAAGAAACATCATTATGAGAGCGAAACTTGTTTCCTGCACAACCCCTACTGGGGATTCAGCCTGCAACCTGGGTATGTGCCCCGACTGGGAATCAAACCAGCATCCTTTTGGTGCACGGGCCGATGCCCAAATGATTGAGCCACACTGGCCAGGGCTCCTGGTGGGAGGCTTTTTACTCCTTTATACAACATGATGATGAACATTCTTATAACCAAACCTTTTTTAAAAAATAAATCTTTATTGTTCAGATTATTACAGTTGTTCCTCTTTGTTTCTCCCATATCTCCCCTCCACCTGGTCCCCCCCCCCCACCTTACCGCCCCCCTCCCACCATCTTCGTCCATAGGTATAAGATTTTTGTCCGATCTCTTCCTGAACTCCCATACCCTCTTCCCCCTCGAGAATTGTCAGTCCACTCCCAATAGACTTCTCTTAACCAGCCTCTTTTTGTGGTGTTCTTTTCTTTTTTTTAGGTTTGTGTGCAATAATATTTTTTCTTTCTTCCTGGAATCAGATGAGTTTTAAAGATTTGAGAAAAGCAGCACTAACATTTAAAGGTTCACACCTTGTCTATTTGACGGAAAAGCTGCAAGTAAAAGTATGAATTCTAGTTTTACAAACGTAGTAATAAAGAATATACTTTATTGGTAACTTAATCATATTAAGATACTCAATGCATTTTAAAGTATAAGATTATTAAAATAACACCTGAATTAATGTACTTTTAAAAAATCATTGTGAAGGAATGGACCCATTATTTTGAGACAGACTTTTATCTTTCACTTAAGATAAAACTTACGTTGTATTTTATGTTCTACAAAAATTGACACATTATTACACTATTATTTATTATCAATCTGAGAACAATTTATTTTGTGACTGGACACTAATTTTCTGAATCATGTAGCATATATATTCTATTAGCTTTTGTAAGCTTATTATTTAGTAAGAACTTTTTCCTGTTTTCTAATTGAGATCTGTTGCTTTTCAGCTATATCAGAGAAATGGGTTTTCAGAATAAAACAAATAGCTTTAAAAAACTTTGCCCACAAAGAGATAAATAGATATCCAGTAGAAATAGAGAAAGTTGGAGAACTCTTATTCTCTCTTTTCAAGACACACAAAGCGTAAAACAAGATAATTTGCCCTGTTCATTGCCATCAAGACGAATCAAATTTGTATATCAAAATAATAGTCCCATTCTGCCAGCCCTGTGTTGCATTCTCTGCAGAGGACTGTGGCAAATCACAGGTGGATTGGTCAGGTGCTCAAGGAGCCCCCTGACAGGCTATTGCTGGATCAAGGAATGTTCCTGAAGGCTAACATTTTGGTAATTGTTTCAGGAAAAGAAATACTATTCTAGGTTTCCTTTCTTGCCTCAATCCCTGTTACACAAAGCAAACAAACTTGTTTACAGAACATCCAGCCTTCGGTTGAGTAAATGACTGGTAGGAAATCAAGCTGTTAATACAGGAGGATGACTAAGTGAGGAAATCCGTCTTTTGTCAACCGCTTATATTATTATTGTTTTTAAAATAGAATCTGCTTTCAGTTTCAATGGTTGGCAGTGTTAGATGTACATGGTTTAATGGATTTTGTTAAAATTTTGGTTTCCCTCTCTTACTTACAATCCAACATTATAACAGAAAATACTACAAATAGTCTTCTAAGATGATTGATACAGGATGATGGTTTAGGCTTATTTATTGAGTCAGAACTTTACACCTGTTCTATGTCGTAACAACTTCCTTAGAGGATGAGTTAAAAAAAACAAAACAAAACAAAAAAACTTTCTTGCAATGCCAAAGCATTATAAATTTTTAAATTGAAAAATTCTGAAAGAATTTTTTTTTTTAATTTTAGAACTGTTTGTAGTTGATAACTTCTAAAGTGGATTTCTCATTTTTACATTGCTTTATACGTCCTTGCTCTTTTGTAAACTTTGATAAGATTTTAAAATTCATATTATAGCAATATGAAAAAAAATCCTAACATTATATATAGCATTTTCACTCCAAAAAGGAGTTTACTGAAGTGTCAAATTTTACATTTAAGTTCACCACATAAAACACATGTAGGATAAAAGAGCCTTTACTTGTTTGGTGGGACACGGAAATATGAGCTCACAATTAATATAACATTGTCATGAGTCTCCTAAAAAATGCTCATGTCATTTTAGACTGCATAAATTATAGCAGCCAGATTGGATAAGCTATTATTAGTTCCTGGTGCTCTGTCCAGGTCAGATCACATCTAGAGTGTAGTATACAATTTTGGGATCTCAGGGTTTGTAAATAATTTTAGATACAACCGGTACGGATCAGAGCATGCTTTTATTCTGGAGAATAGAAGAACACATGTAGATACAGTTATATCTTTATATTTTAAAAACTCCACTCTGTTCAAGAGACAGATTTTAAAAGTTTCTGGGAAAACAAATGGAAAAGTTTTCCAGTGAGATAGAATTGTCCACTTTAGTTGACTTGCTGGTTCTGGGAATCAGGGGCCACCCTACTGCTCTAGGTGTTTTGAAGAAGGGTCGATTGTGCTGAAGGTCTGCTATACTGATTAGGAAACTAGAAAATGTAATTTCCAATCTCTTTTCAATTTTGAATTGAGGTAGCAGGCATGAAATTATTTCATGGTTCAGTCACTGAGCATATGTGTAAGAATTTGCAAATTTTGGATATTAATTTTGAGAATAATATTGAAAGCTATTTTTGGCCCTATGCATTTTCAATTGTTTTTTTTCTCTTTTATATTTTTCTTTAAAAATAAAAATAGTTCTATTTATCAAAAAGAAAAGAAAAACATTAAAATTTGGCCCAGGTCATAAAAATGCAGTCTAAAGTTAGAGGCAGAAATTGCAATGAATAATACAGGTCCTCTGTTTAACTAAATGTGGCCCCCACTCATCTCATCACTTGTGAAAAAATTGGACATTAGGCACTTACTATCACAGTCTAATAACTTGTTGTTTTCTTTGCAGCAAACATGGTCCCTCCTAAAACAAGGGGAAATCATTTCTTTGAACTTTAGTCTAAGACTTGTTGATATTCTTCCTCTTTATTTAATGTTATATATATTTGGGAAAGTTGGCAGTGAAGATAGGTTATGTTTGTGCAGAATTCAGCAAAAGAGGTTGGCCATTTAACATTAAATACCTATGTTACTATAAAGTTTTAAGTTCCTTTTAAATGCTAAATAGCACTGAGTAGCACATGGGAAATACCTGTTACTTAGAGTTAGTCATTGTGGAATGTAAGGGAAAATGAATGTATACATGCATGCTTCTATATATGTATGTATTTATTCTTGCTAGTTACAAGGGCAGTGAACATGCTTATCCATGGTCTAGTCTAGAATGGTTCTTGGCACTCTTAAAGTCCTTGTGAACCTTTATCATGTAAATAAATATATTTGATTTAGATATCATCACATAGATTTTAGCATTTGGATAAAGCAGATATATTGTAATTTAAAATTATATATATATGTACATATATAACTTTATTTTATCTTTAGATTATTTTAAGGGAATATATATATATATATATATATACACACATAGTATTAATTTAAAACAGTCTATTATATAAATATGTTAACTTTGGTAATCGCTGTAAACTTTGCTCCATTCTTGTGGCTATTAGTCTAGGACAGTGGTCGGCAAACTCATTAGTCAGCAGAGCCAAATATCAACAGTTCAACGATTGAAATTTCTTTTGAGAGCTGAAAAACAACCTCTGCTCATGGGCCACGAAGTTTCAATTACACTGTACGTGCGTGCCCACACCTGGTATTTTGTCGAAGAGCCACACTCAAGGGGCCAAAGAGCCGCATGTGGCTCGCGAGCCGCAGTTTGCCGATCACTGGTTTAGGAGAATATTTTTTTCTACCATTAATACTGAGAGGGCATTAATCTCAACATTAATATTTCAACAGCTTAAAACCAAGAGCAGTTATGAAAAGTACTTATTACAGGATGCCATAGCTGTTTTTTTTCCTTAAAATAATCTACGGTATATATGGATCTTAAATCACTTGAGGCTGGATTCAAATTGTTATTTGGCCTTTGCTGTGTGATATGAGACTGTAATAATCTGTAAAATAGGAATGCTCTCTTTTGCAGAAATGTTGGAGGATTAGATGCAGTAACTCATCTGAACCATTAGACTAACAGTAAGAGCCTTTTGCACATGAGCCCTTGAGACATAATACCTATTACTATTTTCTCCAGCAAAAGAAAAACATATTAAAGTATCATGGATAAATACCTGACTTTAAAACTTAAAATTTTAGCTTGTTATGCCTTCCATTGTTATACTTTTTTGTTTTTAATGCTGATGTTGAAAAATTTCCTCCTGTCATACAGAGTACATCTACAGTTGTCATTAGTTACCCTATAAATGAGTTATATGTTAGCTGTAAGTACTCCTTTGGGAGACCTGGTGACTTCTCCTTTTTCTCTCACAGTGTTATGGTTAATGCCCCTAATCTTTGCACAGAGTTTCTGAGATCTCAAGGAATATATCATGGTTGTATGCATATGGTACTCATCCATTGGCAAGAACCTGGCTTCAAAGGGGAGCTTTTCCAATATTTGGGCAGATATCTGTTAGGATGTTCTGATTGCCTAAAATTGAAAACTAACCTTTTTGTATTTTTTAGCTGGCCTGATTTGATATGAGTGTTTGAAGAGGGGTGGGCTAGAAAGTGTTCAGCTAGAAGCAGAGACTGAAGATTGAAGCTCTTTGTCCTTTATTATATACATATACATTACTTTCTCTCTGAGATTCTCATTTAGCTTATCTATGGCTCAATATTGACCCAGCAGCAAGTTTTCTTCCCCCCACTTATCCCACCGTATGACTTTCTTTATACATGCACACAAAGCATAGGCATGCACACACATATCATTCCTTTTCCTTAAATGCAAGTTGACTTATTTTATATAGGCATATTATTTTTCAGAGAGTACGTAACTGACCCCAGCTTATCATAATCGTACCCATAAATGATTAAAATTTCTGATAGTTGTTACAGGAAAACTCTAAGAATCTGTATATCTGTATTACTTTACTAATACTACTGAAAAATGTATGGTAACTCTATTCTGTGGTAGTAAATAAACTAAGCGTTATGGGTTTTGAGAATTATAAGTTAATTCTGCAGTTCCTGTGTATAGTATACTGCAAATTGAAGCTATTTAAAGTTGAGACAAATATAAATCTATTAGCCATAAGAATTAAATTATGTAAATATTCAGTTTTTGAGAATGTTTATTAGTGAATCTTCTGTGTTTAGGTTTTTTGGGGAGAGAGTTTGGGGGAGATTGTACCTAAACCAAGTCATAAATAGTGGCTACTATAGATTTTAATAATAAATATGTTTATATAAAAACTATTATTATACTTTAATATTAGTTTTAAATGTTCAAGTCAAGATAGTGTATTTCTCAAGAATATCCTGTTTGCACTTCCTGAAAGACTAGTTTATTCTCTCACCAATAAGGTCAGGCCATGGATAATTTATCAAGACTACTATGGAGCCCTTTTTCCAAGTGAAAGACTGAGGGAAAGAAGATGTTAGGCAGTTTGCCATTAGGCAAGTAGTAAACCCATGAAGAGCACAAGTATAACCTAGGCCTGTAGGATTGAAAGTTTTCTGGTTACTGTAGGAATCATTGGAATCATTTTGTTTTATTATACTGTGTAGCCTTATAGTCAGACATGACAGAAATTTTAGAAAGAGTACATCCTCATAAATCTTGAGCTTTATATATCTCTTGGTGTCACTTTTTAATATTTTTTCTAACAGTTACTTTTCTGTCTTGCTCAGCAAAGTTCAATTAATTTCAGGATAAGCTGTATACATTATCTAATTTGGTTTATTTACATGCTCTGAGTAATATAGTAATGCTAATTATGCTTTCCCTGACTTGTTCTGTTATTATCTGAGGCCAGATTATAGTTTTATATACTATGTCCTGCATTGGGTGCCAGATGCAAGGGAAGCCAGTAAATAACTTAATATCTAGAGAGATTCCAGCTTTAGTTGAAAAAGGAAGATGCCTTGTAAGTGGGACTATTGTGTAAACCACACAGTAATTATAAAGCTCCATAATTACAAGGGGTATTTTCTCTCCTTTCTTTAACCTGTCTTAAAGTGTTAGATATGATTAAAAGCAGAAGTGTTTCAGAAAGAAGAAAAAAAACAACTTGTTTTTATAGTCAGTTTTTGAAACAAAAGGAAAACTTTACTGGGAAAAAGACTGTACATACAAGTCCCATTGTGTCAAAATTTCCAGACTCATAGAGACTTGAACCCTGATTCTTGGTTATTAATTAAATTACTTATGCTAGTTTATAAATAGTTCTAAATGTCCTCCTGTTCTTTTTTATATATAACATTTAAAAGTATGTCAGTTTTGGTCTCACATCAGTAGGTGGGCCTGTGGAAAAGTGGGACTTGCTTAGAAAATGCATTGAAAGGAGATATTTTCCCAACCTTGGATAATTTGTTTTCTCCTTCCAATTTCTAGAATCTCTGCTGATTTTTTTTTTTGTGTGTGTGTAAGGCTTTAAATTGCGATTTGTCTTATTTGTGTGTCCCTAAATTGCAAACTCCTAGAAGGCAGAGATTCATTCTCTTATGATATTCCTAGTATCACTGTGTTGCTTTTATTCTTTGAGATCACAGGGGTTGTATAAGATCTCTCATTTTTGCTTCATTATTAGACTTACATCCCAGTCATGTGCACAGCAATTGAAGTGGTTGCTGTTACTAGAGATGTGTATTGAGGGGTTGCTAACAGCTTTCTTGTTGTGTCATATTGTTCACAGAACCTGGAATCAGTCTCTCCTGAGCACAGACCACAATTCTAGATCCTTTTCTATCCTGCACTATTTTTCATTCTTGTCAGCTGGAAGTCCAAGATATATAGCATTTTATGAAAAATTTGATTGTTTTATTAATGTTTTAAATTTGTGTTACAGTTTCACTCTTCAGTTATCTTCACTAACACTTGGAAATGTGATATGACCACTCTTGAAGAGGTTAACTTCTTTAAGCCAGGAGACTTTCCCTGTGGAGATGCGTGGTATACATAGGGATGGTAGATTAAGGAAATTCATTTCCAGATTTTCAGTGCTGAAAATTGTCACTTGTGATGAGAGTGGAAATTTCCCCTTTCCAAACTCCTCTTTAAAAACCTTTGAGACACCAAACAAGAGGACAGTGGGAAATGTGGGTAACAGGTTTGAAGGAATGGAAGATTCTTTTTTTATAAAAAATATATTTTATTGGTTTTATACAGAGAGGAAAAGAGAGAGATAGAGAGCTAGAAACATCGATGAGAGAGAATCATTGATCAGCTGCCTCTTGCACACCCTCTATTGGGGATATGCCCATAACCAAGGTACGTGCCCTAGACTAGAATCGAACCCAGGACCCTTCAGTCCGCAGGCTGACGCTCTACCACTGAGCCAAACCGGTTTCGGCTTGCTTTCTCTTTTAAATGGGAGCTTGGCTAGCCTAGAATTTGTTTGGCTTATCTGGAGCATTACCTTGGAGCTCTTTCTTGTGGCTGCTTTACCAGCATGGATTCCTAATGGCATGGCAACTGGATTCTAGATGGAGCATTTCTAGCCCAGCAAAGCAAAAACTGCAACTCTCCGAAAACCCTCCTGTGAAGTTACATTTTACCCAATTCCTTTGCCCCAATTTTGGTCAAAGCATCTCTTGGGGCTAGCCTTGGAGCCAGAAGAATAGAATCAACCTCTTGACAGGAGGAATGGGAAGAATTTTGCAACCATATGTAATCCATAACAGATGATATGATAGCTTCCTATGTTGTTATTGTTAGATCTGTTTATGATAATTTACCATCTAGTTTACTTTCAATAACATAAGTTATTTCAAAAATATCATGCCTACCACAGTTTTCTTAAAGTCTATCTTGACAGTTGGATATGATTTTGGTCCTAGGAGAGGGGAACAGAGTGTAATTATGCAGAGTGTCACTTATGTACCACTCTTTCCTCACTCTGCATTCCAGGAAATCACCTGAGGAGTATGAGGTAGTGAGACTGTGGGATACTTTATCCCAGTACTTCCCAGAATGCAAATGTTTCTGTTTTATGGAGAGACAGAGATAGAAAGGGCTGATAGTGCCCATAAAATCACTTAACATATGTATGTATAACTATATTTTTCTATATTTATTTTCATTTAGTTTTATCGTGTTTTTAAATGTCAAAAAAGAACTATAGGGCTACAAAGAAAACAAATGTCTTTTATACATTCCTCCCTGTTCTCAAATTTCTACACCCCAAGATGAACCACTTTCATTTAAGTACCCACCACCACCTTTTAAAATACCATGTTTATATTATTTCTTAAAAAAAAGGGGAGGGGGGGTGGGGGGCGCAAATGAAACTTACAGACCTGAGAAATACAGAATCTGAAATGAAGCATTCATTGAATGGGTTTAACAGCAAATTAGATGCTGCAAAAGAAAGATCAGTAAACATATCAAGCTATTGGCAAATGAACCCACTCAAACTGAAGCACAGAGAAAAAAGGGCATAAAAAGGAGAGAAAGAAAATACAGAACTTTGGTGACCTATGGAACATTATTAGATGTTCTAACATATATGAAATTGAATTCATGGGGGTAGAGTGGGAAGATGATCAGAGATAATATATTTGAAGTAGTGGCCAAATATGTTCATATTTGCTAACAAATAACCCAACAGATAAAAGTAGCAGGATAAACACACATAAAGAAAATCAAGCATGATAAGCAGAAGAAGACCATGCCAGGGATATCATAATGAAGTTGCTGAATCAATGATAAAAAAGAAAATCTTAAAAGCAAACATTAAAAAAAAAAATGTTAAATACAGGAACACAGGTAGGAATTGTCAGAAACAGTGCAAGCCAGGAGACGTTGGAATGATATCTTTAAAAGAAAAAGAAAAACTCATATAGTAAGAGAAAAACCTATTCAACCTAAAGAATGCTCTTGTTGAACAAGAACTTTTCATTTATAGTCACAGAAACTGCTGCTGGCATGGACCTTTGGGCCTATCAGCCTGTGGCAAGGAGAGTGGGAGTAGATGGAAATGGGATTAGATTGACTACCCCTATCACTCACATCCCGCCAAGGTTTTCAGGGACACCTGTAAGCCTTCCTCCCGCACACACCCTCCCCTCACTGTAGCATTACCAGAGCAGTGAGCCTATGTGGACATTGAGGCTGAGTAGGATCATCTCTGGTATGTTGAAAGAGAAATAGGTTAAAAAGCACTGACAGTGCAAATACTGACCTGACACATGAGATCATTAAAGCTTGGAGAAGATAAAATGATTTGCCCAAATCACTTTTGGCAGAAAAAAATAATAAAACTGAATCTCAGATCAGGTAGTTCTCTGTTTCTTTTGGACATTTCAAAATTTGGGCCCCAGCCGGTTTGGCTCAGTGGATAGAGCATTGGCCTTTGGACTGAAGGCTTTTGGGTCACAGGCTTGATTCTGGGCAAGGGCACATACTTTGGTTGTAGTCTCGCCCAGATTGGGATGAGTGCAGTAGGCAACCCATGGAAGTGTCTCTCTCACATTGATGTTTCTCTCTGTCTCTAAAAATCAATGAAAAAAAGTGTGTTGGGGTGGTGATAAAAAAAAAAAAAAAAGTTTGGGAATCCTCCTGGAATTAGTCTGTGACAATGGATTTGCAATGAAAGGTGAATCTGGAATTTTGGAGCCAAGATTGTGTTTATGTGTGCATGTCGGGGTGGGGAAAGAGGAGACTTACCATTTTTCTATCGATATGATTTTGTATAAACTCGCAGTGTAAAGACTGGCGTTTACTAAGCTATTAATTTACAGAGGCATAACAATAGTAGAGATGAATAAAACACCTTTTCAGTATTTTATCTTTCTTCTTGACAAGTGAATCCAGGTGTGGTAACACCTATTTCTGTAGTAGCTTCCCAAAGAAGTTCAAGTCAAGAAATAGAGAGTGCATAGGCAGTATATAAACATGCTCATTATTGCCTCATGTCAGTGGAGGGAAATACACAAGGAACATTAGAGCATAATAAATCTCTGCTAAAAAGAGCATTACTTGCTATAACCTGTCTGCAGCAATCAGAGGAAGGAAGGAAGCAAGAACG
Source organism: Pipistrellus hanaki (assembly GCF_964339955.1). Classification (NCBI taxonomy): domain Eukaryota; kingdom Metazoa; phylum Chordata; class Mammalia; order Chiroptera; family Vespertilionidae; genus Pipistrellus; species Pipistrellus hanaki. Next base: position 35,756,275 of record NC_140507.1, read on the forward strand.
GGAAAGAATGCCAGGTCCAAGTGCCAGAATATCTCATCACTCACAACTCCAGGGAAAGAGCAGGTTTCTATAACTCAAAACAAGGTTCAAATTCAGCTGCTAAAATTACAATAGTGTCTTCGATTTTAGAATCCATTTTTTTTATTTTTTTCCACCAATAAAAGTGATCTGTATCCAAATATGAATGCTGGAAAATACAGAGGGTATGTGTTGACAAGGACTTAAATCATCTCTAACCCTCTTATTCTCAGGTAACATGAATCAGAGAACATTATTTGACTCCTAGAGCCTGGTGTTCTGTCCATTGCACTCTGTTATAAAGAATAATTCTAACCACATCACTTTCAAATTCCAGGTAAATCACACCCCATCCAAAGTTTATATCTTTGTCATTTGATTATAATTAGTGTTTCTGAGAAATGAATTCTGAAGGATTTACAGATAATATATTATGTACTTTTCTTTTGTAAAAGTTTTTAATGTGATATTCTGACCCAATTGGGAGCTACCAAATGTTGCTTTTAAAAGTCTCATTTCTCAATTTCAGTTTTGATTAAAAAAACAACAAAAAAAACACATGATTCTGTGGGGGAGTATTTTGGATACATGCAATAATACTGGGGCAAATAGAAGGCAGCAGGAAAAGAGGAAGACCAAATATGAGATGGACGGACTCCATAAAAGAAGCCATGAGCATGAGTCTACAGGAGCTGAACAGAGCTATTGAGTTCAGGACATTGTAGACCTTATTCATTCATAGGTCACCAGAAGTTGGAGCCAATTCAACCACATTTAACACAGAGAAGCCAAGTCAGATGGAAGTCATGTAAGGTGCACCATTAGTTTATAGATTATTAAGAAAGAAAATGCAGCCAATTTAGCTGGGATGTGCATTGATGACAAGATGCATACTGATTTCTGTGGTGTTAGAAGATGAAGAAATGTGCTCCTTAGAATCATAGAAATACCGGAAGTTGTTAGGAAAGATGAAGGTCTTTCTAAAGGGGAGGAGGCAGATTGGAAACAGGAGTGCAGAGGAGAACCTGGGCTACAAGAGTAGGTGAGCCAGCTGAGCAATGGGCTGGGGGAGCCAGGTGGAGAAGGGCGGGGGAGGGTGGTGGTCACTGCTAGAGAGCAGCGCCTGGGCGAGGTGAAGAGTGAGTGCTTGGCCTTGAGCCCAAGCGTAGTTCTGTTCAGTTGTGAACAGGGGAATAAGTCACAAATTGAGTGTTAACAATTTAAATGGGAGCAACTCTCAAAATCTTCGAGACCCTCCTAGGATTTTAAGGACAATTTAAAGGATAGAATATTAGCTTAAAGCATTTGACCTTTATTTTTCCATAAATAGTGAGCTTCCACAAACACTGTTTTAAGAAGATGAATCTAACTAACAAGGGTGTCAGTAATTCTAATCTCTATATGAGAAACAGCAGCACTGTGATGACTAGCTTTCCTTCTTTCTTTCTTTCTGTTAACCAAGTCCTACTTCTTGGAGAAAAGTCCAACTCTTGCACATGGTAGTAAAGAAGCTACCTGTCAACTCAAAGCTAAAACACAACATTTGGTTACATCCTTAAAAAAGTGATTCACTCTGGGTGGAGTACAGACTTGCCCATAGTCACCGGTTTTACTGCAGGCAAAATAAAGACACACCTCTTCCTGAAAACACAGACTACACAAATTGCTGTGGCCAGGTTCTTCCATTATCACTTTTACATCAGCTCATCCCTAACTGCTAATCACCTAATCCTGCTAATGTAAACACTGCCCCTTTCAAGCTCCAGGCTTCTTTTGGTAGCTCTCTGGGATGACCTCTCATTCTGCAGTATCTTGGACTTTTCTTCTTCCTACAGATTCTCTAAAGACCCACCATGTGAACAAGAAATGATAAATTCCTAGGCATCCTTTAAGATCTCCTGACTGCCTCTGGCAGAGAATCTGGCTTTTTCTATGCCAAGGGTGGGGAACCTTTTTCTGGCAAAGGCTATTTGGATATTTATAACATCATTTGTGGGCCATACAAATTTATCAACTTAAAAAATTACCCTGCTAAATTGTGGAAAAGCAAGAAGTGGAAGCTACTTCTTCAACCATGTTCCTGCTCATGCTAGCATCTGTTAGCTTCCAGTCTTCTGCAAAGTCTTGCGCAGGCAAGTCCAAGGACTCTGAGTAAATATACACCAGCAGCAGAAGAGACTTTCTTTCATTTGGTAGCTAAAAATGTTAATGTCCATAGTTCTGACTTGTCATATTGTTGTTTTGCATTGGCATTGTTTTGTTATTATTTAATAGCTAGAGTTTTGCTCTTGACATTCAAGTTTTGAAAATGATAACATGTAGTTTAGTTTTTGCATTGAAAAGAAAATTAGCCTGCTATGTTTGGTCAAATATTTAACTCACACCTAATGCCTTGGCAGGACCAGACCAAATGAGCCACTGGCTGGATGTAACCCACCCTGTTCGATGCATAAAGTAGGCTTTTTTTTTTTTTCCTTCTTTTTTTAGTGTGTGTGTGTGTGTGTGTGTGTGTGTGTGTGTGTGTTAAGTACTTCAGTTGTCTCAATGTATTGTCCACTCCTTGAAGGAAAGGACTATCTCTTCAGGTTCATATTACAAAAACTTAGCCTGACACATAACAGATAGTCAAGTCACTAAATATTTGTTGAATTGATTGACTGAGTGATGAAGATTTATATCCCATGCCAACTATGAAGTTTGTACCTTGTACAATATTGGAATAATAAGATATATTATTTAACCTCAAAATTAGAATCTGATAGGAGACTTAAGACATAAAACTTGTAAGAGACTGGCAACAAACTTGAGCACTGTCTTTACATGAAAGAAAAGTCTGCCATGTAGAAATGAGACTTATAAACAGATTTAACTAATTGCATACATCAGAACCATTTACAAGTTATAAATAAGCAGCTTTTCTCTTTAACATAAGAAACTGGCTGTCAATTATAGCAGGGCATCCATCAGAAATATTGTAAAAAGGGTGGGCATATGAGAAGTGGGTGTTGACAGTGGCATATGTTTTTATAAGAACAAATTATTAGTCCATTGGATTTATTTTATTAGTATCTTTTCTAGTTCTCAGATAAGCAGAATATGCAAAGAGATATAAGGAAGTGTAGGAATCCATGTGTAAATAACAAACTGTCTTAAAATGCATACCTAATAAGGAGTTGTGGTATAGGATAAAGAGCAATGGGTTTGCATTAGACTTACCTGAACTTGAAGCCAGCTCTTCCACTTACTAGCTGTTTTAACTTTGGCATATTACTTGGCCTCTCTGGGCCGTGGTTTAATCACCTGTAAAGCAGGAGTATAATTACTCACTTCCAGGGTTATTACACAAATAATTCATTACATAAGAACCTAGAACATACTTATTAAAAAGTGGAAACTATTAATGTTATCTGAAAGTTTTTAAATAAGCATACTATGTCGCCACAAAGTGGTAAAGTAAAATGGACTTCAAGGTCAGGCTGACTGGACTTAGAAGCCTGGTTCTGTCACTTTTCAGTACATCTATAGCAGCCCCTAACCAGTGTGAACTCAGGTTCTTAATCTGTCTATTCCACAGGGTGCAGTACACTAAATTGGCTCATGTTTAGGATTTCTGTGTTGAGCAGAGTCTAGTGTAGTAAAAGTTCAATGTCAGTTTTACTCCATTTTTTGAAATGTATGAGCACACGGTTCCTCACTCCTGACCTGTTAATTACCTATCTTACAGATTTAGATGGACTGGAAGTCTTGGCTGGGCTCCTTAGTTCCTGAGGATAGAAGCTGTTTGTTCCTTTTTGCAGTGCCAACTCCTGGGTGATTCACCTATTGGACTGCCCTCTATTACACAATCCTTGAAAGGAAACGTCCAAGTGTTAATAGATGAAGTGAGGACAAAGATTTCTATCTTGCTTTATAATGAAGTAGAATCTATGTTACTAACTTCCAGGCACATTTATTGTATATAATTCCTTCTCTCTATACCTCATCTAACACTTCTACTGCCTTACTTTTAGAGGTGTAATGATAAGAGAAGATATTTGAAAACTGACTGAAACTTATATCTAGTTTTTAACCCTCTCATCTTCAGCCAAATATCACAGTCCACTTATACTGACTGTCAGTTCTGATCAGACTTATTCCTTATTATTGAGATAATTCACTTTCTTCTTTTGGCAAATCTATTGTGATGTTCTTCCTATTGAGAAAACCACCCCTTGGGGGCTCTTACATAATTTTGAACCATACTTCAAGTCACTCCTCTGTGAACTCTAATGATCCTTCTAAGCCTACCTCGCTCTCTCTCAGCCCCAATTCTGACCCACATTTTGACACATAATAATAAGCTGAATAATATAAGATGAACAAATTGGTAAAGCTGAGTAAAGAGGCAGATCCACATTAGTAGCTTTTTTTCTGTCTTTAGCTAGATTTTTCTCTTTATAGGTTTAAATCTGGAGCTGTGTTTCTTAAATATAAGTAATGCATGGACACATTTTAAAGATAGTTCCCTCAGGCTTCTAAGACTGTACCTACAAATTGCAGCTGACGAAACTTCGTTAATTAAATGATGTCACTTTCCATGATAGCTTGGTGCCAACACAATCAGAAACACAAATATTCATTTAGATGTTGAAATTAGGTTAGTAATATATTCATTTTATTGATTTAGCATTTCAGTTTTTTGAGATTATCATAAAAAATGAAAACACAAGTTTAAATATAGCAAATATCGTGAGAATACTTCAGAAGACATTGGTATGAGAACTGTTGCATTAGAGACAAAAATAACCCACCTTGTGCACAACAAGTTTATTGTCTTATCTGTATACAAGGTTCTAGTATCCCCATTTATTTGGATCAGTTGAAATTGCTACAGGATAATCCCAGTCCTGGTTGCCAGTGGTAGTAGCAGCTAAAGCTGACTTTGGTCCAATCACAAATGAGCCAAGATCATGCCAGTTCTGGGGCCAGCTCTAGGCAGATTAAGCTTCTAATCTCTTTGTATTCCTTCTGTCATCTCATGAAGTTCTCCTGTTCTTCCTCCCAACTGTGCTTTTGTCTCTTAACCCCAAATATATGTTCCCCACTGAGGTGAGTGCTTATTAGTGTGTTATAGTTCCCAAAAATATTTACATTTTAATAAAACCATTCTGAGGCCCTCCAAAACTCAAGATTTATTAGAATCTCTTAAAGTGGGATTTCTAACACTCAGGTTCAATTGGAAAAAATATGTACATCTTATATAATTTTTTATGTTTATAAAGCAAGAACATACTCATTGCAGAAAGTTTTCAAAATAAAGCAAAACAAAAAAATATGTATTCTTAGCTTATGAAGATAACCAATAATAATATTTCTGATGTCTTTCTTAACAGATTTTGTTTGACACTTTAAAAAATTATCAAACCAAAATTATTGACCAATTTTGTAGTCTGCCTTTTCTACTAAACATCATAAGCATGTAAATTTCTCTTGTTTTTATAAATTGTTCTAAACATTATCTTTAATGGTTACATTATATGGATTTATCAGATTAGGGTATGAATATTTTTAATGTTCTTTTTTACATTATGAGAGTCATTTTATTAACATCTTTAATTGTTTGATGGAATGATTAGGAAAAGCACATGATGATACAACTTGAATTGAACTGTGAGCTCTTGGTGGATTATCACTAGATAGAGATATCAACTTCAGAAGGAACAGATACCGGGAGATGTTTGGAAGATGGTTATAAGTATGTGTTCGAAGACAAAGGGAAGATTGTCTCTGGGTTACTTAAGGACACTATCTCGGTTAGCGATGTCTGAGTACTTAGCACAATGCCTAGCACCTAGGTAGGGGCTTAACAATGTTTAAATGGTGCTTAAAACTGTTTGTTGAATTGAAAACATTCTGGGAGATAAGAGAAACATAGTTGAGAGTGTATAGTCTTGCTGAATTGGAGGTAGCAGAGTTAAGAGGCTTTCTCACAAGTTGTTATCCAGTTATGGGGTTGGGGTGGGTGGGAATGATGGGCACAACTTAGCTTTTCCTGTAATTTAAAATAATGGGTCTAAAAAGGGAGGAATTTTGAGGTCATGAGCAAGAACACCTGATGTCCTTGGCCAGCTTTGAGGGACAGGAGACTTCTGCTGCAGTTTTGAGGGAATGAGAAAGGATGTGCGTTTGCCCGGGAGACTAATGTGAATGGGCTTCTAAAAGAATAACCAAGTAGCAGCAAGACCAAGTTGAAACTTGAGAACTCATTGTTTATTCCACAAGTTTTTTTCTTCTTGTTGTCAGAATTGTAAGGTGTAGTGCAGAGCAAATAGTTCTGCCTTCCTATTTACCATTCCAAAGCTAACATATGCAGTCCCGTCAGGTTCCATATTTTCTTCAGCTCCTGGAATCTGGTTGCAAATGTATCCCTAGGCCTTTGTGCAGGGTTGGAAGAGTGGACAAGCACAAATTTAAAATATTCACCCTAAACAATTTTGAGAATGCTTAGAGAAGCTTTAGGTCACACAGCTCAAGTTGCAGAGCTGGAAACATGATTTGGTGGGTAGAGCCAATGGGCTCTTTTTTGCACTTCTGACAGTTGTGGTATTTTTAGTAGTTATGATGTGGAGCTCTGTCCTTCCCATCATCTAATTGTAATGTGCAAGGACTGGTTGCATGTGCTCTTTGACAACAGTCCTTGGCACTAATAACCCTAAACAAAGCTGCAGGCACTAATTACCTCCTTTTCCTAATCTGAATTTTGATGTGCTTTTGAACTGGTAAGTCCTGTAGCATTCTAAGACGGCTTCCCCATCATTGGAGAGTCATTTACTTCCCCCTAATTCAGGGAACTAGATTGTAAATTCAGGCTTTTGAAGAAGTTTTTCATGCTTGTAACTTTATAGCAGCACAAAAAATCAATGTGCCTTTACTTATTTTCTTTATATATCCAAATTAGCATTGCCTGCATAGGAGATAATTATAAATGTTTACTCTAAGATACTCATGAGATGTGTGTGCTTTTTGTTAGAAAACATGGAGACAGAGTTTATTTTGTCTCTCTTTTTGATGTGCTGTTTATTACCTTTTTAATGTTAAGAAGGTTAAAATGAATAAAAATTAACTTGAGTTTATGTCATTTGAAAGAAGGTGATTGAATTACTGAGCACGTTTGAAAATGTCAAGGCAGAGTCTATTTCTTGGTGTTTAAAGAACCAGGAAGCACTTTTGAATTTGTACACTGCGCCTCTAGTATATATATATATATATAAGTATCTACACTAATAAAAGAGAAATATGTAAATTGACCATACCTGACATCCACCAATCAGGAAGTAATATGCAAATTAGCAGGACACCTATGAGGGTGAGAGTGGGAGGCAGAAGAAGCTACAGGAGGGGCACTACACTGGAGCAAAGCCAAGCCTGCAGACTCTGGCTGGAGTCAGGGAGAATCCTGCAGATCCAGCCAGAGCAAAGGTGGAAGGCAGGGGCCAGAGCGAAGGCCTGGGTCCCAGGTGCTGGAGGAAAACCTGTACCGGCAGCCAGGTGAAGGAAGGCCTATTACACTAATATATATGTGTGTGTGTGTGTGTGTGTGTGTGTGTGTGTGTGTGTGTGTGTATTATTATATATATATATAATGCCTTGGACTGTATGGACCATATTTGCCTTTACTGCATGAAACATTTTTGTTTCTAAATTTATCTCTCTGTTTTAATTGTGAAATCTTAATACTTATTAAATTTAAATATCTATGCTATTTAACATAATGCTCACCCACCTCTTTAGAAAAATAGTCTTGCTCTCCACACTTTATAGTATGTGTTAACTTTTCTGTCATTCTTTCCTTTCAGTGTCTGTTGTTCTTGTTTGTAAAGCAGCATACTTGATGCTGCAACCAGTGGCATTTTGCCATGCATTTTTAGTACTTCTTGGAACATTTGGTTTAGGAAGTGGGGTAATTAGTATATAAACATCTTGTAACAGAACTACTCTAATTAGCGCCTTTTGGCCTGAGTTCAGTGATAAACAAAGTAAGATGCACGTCAGCATTTGTCCTAACAGTTTATTAAAATCCTATTGTGGTCTATGGGTTAGTACATACAAGATATATTAAATATTACAGTAGTGGATACCATGAGGATAGTCTCCACATAATAATTTAGCTGACTAAATTGGAAGACTTTCATTAGCCTTAACTATTCAGAAATCCTAAACTTAGCCAGCAAAGTTTATCCCTAATCACTGTTCACATCTTTTTTTTTTTTTTAATTTATTTCAGAGAGGAAGGGAGAAGGAGAGAGAAATAGAAACATCAATGATGACAGAGAATCATTGATCAGCTGCCTCCTGTACGCCCCCTACTGGGAATTGAGTCCATAACCCAGGTATGTGCCCTTGACTGGAATTGAATCTGGGACCCTTCAGCCCACAGGTCGACTCTGAGTCTATCCACTGAGCAAAACCTGCGAGGGCTGTTTGCATCTTTAGTGGGATATTGCCTCTTTAATCTATATCTAAATTGGTTTCTCTATATTCCTACAAATTACTAGCAGAAGAAGAGGATTGATAGATAATCAAAATGAAATAGATTAAAAACCAGGTTCAAAGGTAAAATATTTCCACCCACTTATGGTGCCATCAGCAAATTTTCTTTGGTTCAAATTTTCTTTGTTTCTTAAGTCCCTTGCCTCTGGAAAGCACTACTTCCTATATTTGAAGTGTAAATGTTCAGAAGATTTTTCCCATTACCATAAAATGGTCCTGTCAGACCATTTTACTTGAGCTGCTCTTCACATAGGGACAGATAATTGTTTATAGAGGCTAAGAACAGAACTTTCTGCCAGACAGATTATCTTATATAGATACTTTGAGCTTAAAATTGGGGTCTGGGTCTGAGGTCTAGGTACCAATTTTTATGAATTATTTGAACTCAAAATGTTGGTTGATAAAAACCTATTTATTACCCTATGAAACCACTGGGCTGGAAAAAGAAGGTAAATATGTAAAAATAGAAAATTTAATAGACAAAGAAATGATTTAATTTAATTGTCAAAAGAAATGATATTCAAATCTCTCCCTAAATTCTACATTGAAATACTTGAATAAATAGACACACTTCCCCAAGCTGAATAAGTATTCAAGATACTTCTACCAAACTTCTAGATGTAGCTCCTATCTCATGCACATATTTATCCTTATCCTGCCAAAGTACCTAACTAATTTTGCAACAGTTGTGCATCTAATTCCAGAAGAATCGTACAAGAAAATTATAGATCCCTCTCACAATAACAAGGACAGGAATTCTAAATTAAATATTGCTAACTAAATCTAGCAGAAGGTTTTAAAAAAAATACAGAATTGTATCTCTGGAAGTCAAGGATGATTTAACATTAAAAAAAAAAAAATCCATTAAATCCTTTATAGGAATAGTAAAAACACATAATAGAAATATAAAAATGTGTAATTATCCAAAAGGTTGCTTAAAAGTACTTGATAAAACTTACCTCCAAAATATGACAAAAGCATAGAATAAACTAGGAATAGAAGCAAACTACAAACTTGATAAAAGTTGTATACCAAACCTATAGCAAACATCAAAACTAAAACTTTAAACAAGCTTTAGACAAAGAACAAGAAATATAACTGTTAGTACTAGTGTTCTTGATATAGATCTGGCTAATCCAATAAGAAAAAAAGTGAAGTAAAATAAAGATGGACAGAGGAAGAGGGAAGAAAAGAGAAAAATATAACAGACAAAACAGTCCTTTGGTGCTTATATGATGTTTCTACATGACCAAACTATTAGAACTAGCAAAAGCAAGTAATAAACTTTCAAGTAAATAGTTTTGTTTTTTACATTATTAGTAACTTACTAACTCATAAATTGTAAAACTACATGTATTTAGGCTCTAGCCCCAAAATACATAACTTTATAGAATGAATTTAAAATGTTACTGAAAGACATAATGAGGACTTGAAAACTGAAGCTCTCTAACATGTTCATTGATGAGCACATAACATAAAGATGTCCATTGTCATATATAATCCAACTAACATGATAATAGGAATTTTTTTTAGGAATTCAGTAAATGACTATAATGAAGAACAAAGATCCTCCAATAGCTAAGTCTATTTTGAAATATACTCAGAAGACTGATTTTTTAAATCAGATTTAAATCTGTATTAATATAAGCAGTATGGAACTGACATGGAAACAGACTAATGAAATAAATAGAAGTGAGTGCTCAAAAACAGACCCAAAGTAGGAAAGAGGTATATTGCTTAGTAGGTTATTGGAGGGACTGGTTTACAAATCATTGATGTTTGGTTTACCAAAAACATCTAGCTCCCTCCTTTACTTAATTCATAATTATGTTTATTTTATTTATTCATAGTTAGGTATATTTCATTGTAAAATTCATGACACAAAGTTTCTGATCTTAAACTCATAGACCACAGTTAATGTGGAAGTCACCTGTATTCTGCTGGTTAAGTAATGAAAAGGACAGAGAGTAGTTTCTAAAGTGCTCAGAAAAAGTCCCTGCAATTTATTGGCATAGATAAGGTTTTAAGGCCTTATATTTTACATTTTTAATTTAAAGACACATATTAAAGAATGGGAAATTTAATTTTTTAAATTTAAAATTTAAATTTTTCTAATGGGAAATTTATCTCTTTAAGAGATAAATGTAATATTGGTTACATCCCTTGTTGATTGCAACCATTACTCTTTTCTATAAATGATATTTATAGCTTAAAAAACAAACAGAGTTGGGCCTAACTTGCATCATGTACTGTATGAATGCCAGAGAGAACAAAGACTTACAATGATAGGTAAACAATGAGGTAATAGAAGAAAACGTCAGAGAATATCTTTGTGACCTTGGAATGTGGAAGAACTTAAACCTACCACAAAAGTGCAAACTATTAGGGACAAATCGGTAGCCTTACCATGTTAGAACTAAGGATTTCTGTTTAATAAATTGTAGGATAAACAAAATTATTATAACAATGACAGATTGAAGAAGATATCTGCAACTTCAAAAGCTGCAAAGAGTTAAATATGTGGACTATATGAGAAATGCTTACAAATTCAAGAATAAGAGGGAAAAACAGTATATGTGAAAATAAAGATTTTACTAAACAGTTCATGAAAGGAAACTCTATTAAGAGAGATGTTCAACCTTCTAAATACTTAGAGAAATGCCAATTAAAGTAACAGTAACATACCACTTCACACCCATCTATTTAGGAAGAAGTTTCTGAAAAATCAGTTGATAAGTTAAAATGTAGGTGAGGATTGGGGTCATGGGGATACTTGGGCCCTGCTGATAGAAATCCAGAGTGATGTGGCTAGATCAAAAAGCATCTCGCAGGCCTTAGTAAAGTGTGTGTATACCTTGTCCCTCAGGAGTCCCATTTCTGTGTACAGATTCCAGAGAAACACAGCTCAGGTCTTTAATGGTCTGTATATTCCAGATGTTTATTGCAGAATTGCTTCAGCTAGTGTCAAGTTGGGGATTACTTAAGTGTCTTATCACTAAGGGGATGCTTACATAAAGCATGAGGGATGCATCCTCTAGAACACTTTGTAGCTGTCAGAAGCAATAAAATAAATGTACTGGCAGCACCCTCTAGCCAGAGAAACCCCCAACATTCACACCCACACCTCTGTAGTAGGACAAGCTAAGTTTATTACTCATTGCAGGGAGGAGAGAACTTGGAGCATCTCAGCAAGAGGATGTTCGTAAGAACTTACAAGATCTGAGTTTGTAAATTCTGAGTGGATTAGAGAACAAGTTTAAGGTGGACATTGCTCTGGCATGGATAATGTCAGAAAGCAGAGGTAATTTCATGATTGGTTATCTGTAAGGAGGGAAAATAGGGAATGTTCGATTGTTTTTGTGGCTTGGACAGTATTCACATTTTGTCTGTGTTCAAACATGATCATGCAGTGGTCTTTGTTTTGATCCATATGGTCACAGAGTGGCCTTGTCTGATGCTCCTGCTCTGTGAAAACGTTAGTGTTCTACAGGACACCGAATGAGTATCAGGCCAGTGACACTTGGTGTCGTTCCCGGCCGCTCCCACAGGTACTCTTCTGTTTCCCAGCACCAAGGCCACACGGAGAGAACTTAAACATGTTACAGATTATTGAAAAGGGCCCACAGCAAATTCTGAGCAACATTATTATTTATGTAAATTAAATACATAAATAAGCAATTGTGTATATTATTATTCAAGGATGAACATATATTCAAGTCCCTGTGACAAATGCATGGGTTTTCATCTTCAGTGAGGTTGGAGGGATTTGTTCAGTGGCTCAGACTGGGGGTAAAAGGAAATACTAAGAGAGGAGCCTGTGGACCGTATGATTGTGTGCTAGAGATTGAAGATTAGGGAAATTGGGTTCTCACAGTTGAGGTCCAGAGGCCAGAGTGTACATCAGCAGAAGTTGGTAAAGGAAAGAGTGGACACAGGGGCCCAGCATCTTACTGCATTTACTGTCCCTACCTGTGGGTAGGAGGAATGCCTTCTTTAAGCTTTTTCTAAACTGTTTCATTTCCCCCAGCAGGAATGAGCTACTGTAATAGCATGTTGCTGCTTGTTGAAATAAAACATGCCCACCAGTGTAAATGAGAGCGTTAATATTTCATGTGGGAACTTGATTTAACTTTTAAACATACCCAAAAGCTTTGGAAATTAAGGGGGAAGGGGCACCTCATATTAGCTTCAGAGAAAGCTAGTTTGTTACATCTTAGGTAAAATGTTTTTTCATAAATCTTCAAATTAGTGTCTGTAATCATGTTATTGTATCATTTACTTTTTCACTGTAGAAAAGAGCTTGTGTTTTTAAGGAACAAAGAAACTTCCTATCCCATTTCCTGGTCTTTATTTAAAAATATATATATATATTTTTTTAATTGATTTTTACAGAGAGAAAGGAAGAGGGATAGAGAGCCAGAAACATCGATAATAAAGAATCATCGACCAGCTGCCTCCTGCACACCCCCCACTAGGGATGTGCCAGCAACCAATGTACATGCCCTTCACTGGAATCTAACCTAGGACCTTTCAGTCCGAAGGCTGATGCTCTACCACTGAGCCAAACTGGTTTTGGCCCCTTTCCTGGTCTCTTATCAGTGATTATTTAAAAACAAATGTGCTAGTTTCTTGAGAGAATTCATTTCAACTTGTGTAATAAAAATTTAGAAGTAGTGTTAGGATCGTAAACGCTGTAATTTAGGAGGGAGAAAAACTTAATTTTGATTTTGGCACTTTTCTGCACATCTCTAAAGTGAACATGGAGGTTTCTGTCTCCTGGGGCCCTCCTCTTACTTGACCTTACTCTTTCCAGTGCTCTCACCACATTGGGCCCCTGGCTTCCTGAGCATACTGTCAAAGGTCACTCAAGGCACCTCTGAGGGTCATTTTGCCTCCCTGTCCTGTCTTACTGTTAGCTCTTATTCTTCATTGGCTGTGTTCTGGTGTTATTTTGAAGCATTCTTTCTCTTCATTTATGTCATTTAGTTGTCAGGTAAGGGGGAGAGTGTATTATGGTAGTTCTTATGTAATCAGATCTTGTTTAATTATCTCTATACGTGGTTTCTTAAATGTTTGTTACCATTACAGGAGCAAATACAGATCTTTCTCTAAACATTCAAAACCCTGTAATTAGTTTTTAAGTATACTTCCTGTTTCCTATACTACATCTAGAAATCAATGGCAGATTCCCAGCTTTCTACCCTACCTACCAGTAAATATAATGAATTTTGACTTAAGATATAAGCATTCTTGAACAATATCCCAGTTGATGAATTATTCTGGCATTTTGCTTACTAACATAAGGTATGAAATCTCTGTATTGTATAAGACCTCTGTTTTCTTGAGAGAAGCCCTATTGTTTCCTATATATCTTTTTCACAATTCTGGGTTTCATCTTCTAAAATTTCTGTGTGTTTCATCTCTAAAAATATTCAGCAAATTCCACATTTATTTTATGTAAATAGTATTAGAAGGAACTGTGTTCTCAAAATTGGGCTGTATAGATCTCAGAGGGTTGGGGGTTGGGGGTACGGGTAGGATTAACCAAAGAACATATATATGCATATATGTATAGCCTATGGACACAGACAATAGTGTGGTGAAAATTTGGGCTGGTTGGAGCAGGGGCATGAGGGGTGTGGGGGAGATCTGTAATACTGTCAATAATAAGCTATTTATATATATATATATATACATACATATATATATATATATATATATATATATATATATATATATATATATATAGTCCAAATTCACATTTTCCTATAAAACACTATTAAGATCCCTAGCCAGTTGGCGTAGTGTATAGAGCGTTGGCCTGCAGAGTGAAGTGTCTCAGGTTCAATTCCAGCCAAATGCATATGCCCAGGCTGCGGGCTCAATCCCCAGTAGGGGGTGTGCAGGAGGCAACCAATTAATGATTCTCTCTTATCATTGATGTTTCTGTCTCTCTCTCCCTCCCTCTCCCTTCCTCTCTGAAATCAATAAAGATATATTTAAAAAACACACACACACACTATTAAGAACTGTAGCTCCCTACCTCTTTTAAAACCCATAACATGGCTGACTTACTATGTTCATAATGAAGACTACTAGAGAAACAGTACTGCTGCAAGTGTAAAGACAGGTCTTTAATTCCACAGACTCCTGTGCTTCCATCAGTAGCTGCAGATAAGCTTCCCACAGCTGCAGTGTGCTCCACTCCAGATTCTGAAACTCCTTTACACTAACATGTAAGTGAAAATGCCTAAACAGCCTTTGGGCTTATGAAATAGAGGAGCCAGTGGACAGTGTTACAATTTTATCCCCTCTTTCTCACCTTTCATCCCCATTCCCCTCCCCGCAACCAGTTCTCTTTCCTGGACACATTTAGGCCCTCTTGGGCCCAGGATTATAAAGCCCAGTAAGAAGTCAAGAAAGAATGAATACCTTTTGAGGAACTTTTTTCCAAATAGTGTACCTAACCAGACCAGGACCTGAGGAGTTTTTCCTGCAGATAATAGCAATTTGGAGGAAGCAGAACGGGAATGGACAGGTTGCTTCTGTACCTAAATAACTAAACGTGATATTTTTCAAACTCTTCAAATTGCTGACACACACTTTAAGTGGGACTTTATTTAGTAGCTCCGTATCAGGAATGAAACTTGACACAATTTTTCATACATGCACCCACACATTATAAATGTCACCCTCTTGCAACTGATCTAAGAATTGGTGTTATAGCATTGGATAGTCTGTTAAAAATCATTAACTTGAAATAGAGTTCTTTCCAGGGGAATTTTATCAGTAAGGATACAGGTGTTTTGAGCATGTGATACCAAAGGAGAGGGAAAGCTAATAAAGAATTTAGTGGTATAACCATTGATTTGGCTATTTTACAGGCATGTTTGAAACTCTAAAGCGATTTAAAAAATAATAATAATAAATCTCTTTAGCCACTGTAGTGGTAGGAGACAATTCATATTTATAGAGGATCATATGTTTGACAGGTGTTTGGCTTTAAAAGTAATTGTGGTTGTACTGGAATAGGAAGTCTTCTAGGGTCACTGCTGACATGGACCAGAGTTTGATTTGTTTTTTGAGGAAGGGATTACCTTGGCAAGGTAAATTCTTACTTTTGGTATTCCTGCTAGAATTATCTATTCTAATTCTTAGGTTTTTTCACATTACAGACAAGTAGTAAATCTCCCATGATTCTCCAAACAGAGAAATTACTGAGAATACAGGTATTTAAGACCTGAAATCAGTTTACCTAAAAACATTTTCATGTTTTGAAGGATACTCCCTCTAATTTCCCCTTTATAAAAAAGTTTTAACTACATTTTAAGATTGTATCATTACCTGATATACCAGGCCTCTGGGGGATGGTATTCTTTTTGTTCTTAGGTCTCAGTATCTCCACAGAGGTCAGCAAGCCTTTTCTGTAAAGTCCCAGTGTCAATGTTTGTGGCTCAATAGAGTCTCTGTTGCACTCCACACCCTACCATCCTCTTCTCCCTTTATTTCTTACAACCTTCTTAAAATTTTAGTAGTCATTCTAAGCTTAAGGGGCCTATGAAACAGACTGGTCCATTGGTCATTTTTGTTTTTTGAAAGAATAGGTTAAATAAATTTTTTTTAATCGATTTCAGAGAGAGGACGGGAGAGAAAGAGAAAGATAGAAACAACCATGAAACATCGATTGGCTGCCTCCAGCACACACACACACACACACACACACACACACACACACACCCCAGGGATTGAGTCCACAACCAGGCATATGCCCTGACTGGGAATTGAACCAGTAACCTCATAGGGCATGGATCTATGCTCAACCACTAAGCCGGGGCCACTCATCATTTTAAGTTGGCCCTTAGTTCTAGACCCAGCTCTGCCCAAATGCACTTGTGATTTGGGACAGTTGGTATGATTGGCCTTGACTTCTCTGGCCCTTTTATAAAGATAACCTCATAGTCTTTTACAACTCAAGAATCTATGAAACACCATACATTTGTTTTTATTTTGTCATTTGAAATATATAGTTTAGTTATTACAGAAAATAATTTGATTGTGCTTTCACTAAATTTCTTTAATGCCTAGATTTTAGTATTACGTAGGGCCAACCCATTTATCATGTGAACTCTGTTAGAAAGTCTGAATGTGAGTCCTTGATTTGTCACTTATTAGACTCTGTGGTCTCAAGCAAGCCACCAAACCTCTCTCCATTTCAATTTCCTCTTCTCAAATTGAGGAAATGACACCAATTCTGCCTACTTAAAATTGCTTCATTGTTTTCTAATTGAAATGTAGATACTGAAAATACTTTGTAAGCTACAAAACAAAATCATCATTATGAATCCTTCTTTTAAACTAAATTCTTTTATAACTGGATTTTTCTTTATAAATTTTATTACAGGAAAATAGTATTTTTTATTTAAAACCCTAAGTTAAGTAATAACCAATAAGGCCAATAATACTTTTTAGTATAACATCTGGAAAATCGTAGCTACTCAATGGCCAGTTAATTAAGGTAGCTTTTTCCTGGCAGAACTTAGACCTAGATTTTGATGGCACTCTTTCTTTTTTAGTGGTATCAATTGCTCTCTAGAATATAGACAGTCCAGTTCTTCACATAGTGCCTTGCACATAATCACCACTCAAGTATTTCTGACTTCTCTAGGACCTTCGGTGTGCCTTGGCGTCAGATGTTCCTATTTTCCTCTCAGGACATCAGAGCAAGACATCTTTTCTTAAACATGTAGGAGGTTTTACAATTTGTATGCTTTGATTTTTCTAAGATAAAAACATGTTCCTGTTTCATTGTTATCAAACTATAAAAAAATTATTTTAGTGCCACAGTAAGCTCTTATTTTTAAAAGTTACTTAAAAGGTAAGTATTATATTGTCCTTTCTATGAATTATCAGAACTCTTTTCCAAATATGTTTCAAAGGACTTTTGTTAGGTGAAGTCAAAACACCGGTATTTATGGAATGTATCATAGTGTCTCACAGGTATTATTTTCCTTTGGAAGTCAGACCAAATTACAAGAGTGTATCATTTAAAATTCTAAATACGATTAAACATTCAAAGTCACAAATTCATGATAAAAGTGTAATACCAAAATTTCCATAGGTTTTAATAGTTAATAACATAATAGGCTAGGAATTTTGCTATAAGGATTATTTTGGAGGCAGATCATTCATGCACTTCCATTTTATTTTACAACTGATAATAGTATTATTGCTACTGATATATTGATTCATCTTAGATGAATATTGTGACTACAGAGAATTGATATAAAGGATGATTTTAACACAGCAATAAAAAAGTTGAGTAAAAATTATTAAGGATGGAAGTTTTTACTTTTACTTCTGCAAGATACTGGATTTTCAGAGTATGAGGCAGTTTAACATTATTGCATTCTGCCTTTAAGACAACTTTTAGAGTTTACTAAACTCTAAATAGTCACAACCCGTAACAGTAGAAGTTGGTGGACACGTTGAAGCTGGATGCCTTCTATTCTTCAAAAATAACATGCTCTTCTGATTTGTAAGCTTTAGTTTCCTAAAATCTAATAAAAGATATATTATTTTAAGTTGGACAACAATGTTATTTAGGGCCATAGCTAGAGAAGGGTTGGGGGTCAAGATAGGAGGAGCAAAAGGGGATAGTCGGGTGAGAGACATTTGTAATAATGTCAACAATTTAAAAAATATATATATCATTTTAAATATAAACTCTAGTTGGAGTATGATTCATTGCCTTTAATCATAGCTGGTCGTTTTCCTGGTTTCATTCTTGAAAAATATTGACCTTTAGGATCATAAGAAGAAAATAATGAAAACTGTATTCATATATAGAGTGATAAAAGAAGTAAAGATACACGTTGTTGAAGGTATGTGGTTTAAAGTCTGTGGGGCTGTTCATAATAAGTTACCTTAATCATAAGGAGAACACCAAGTGCTATTCTTTGGCCTTTCAAAGAATGGAGTACTGGAATGGGAATGTGTGCCTGCAAAGCTCTGATGGATGTCACTTCCTGGTTTGTGAGAGGAGTTCAGGCCAACTGAGCTGTACGAAAGACTAGTTTATCTTTGCTCTAGCTTCTAGATACTGCTTTTTGAGGAAAGAAGAGAGGAAGGGGGCAATGCTTTGAAATGAAGGGAAAGACTGGGGAGAAGCCACATTCATTATCTTCTAAATACCTACTTTGTTGTCATTGCTTTGTAAATAAGGTAAACAGAAAATCCAGACATTCAAAAATATAAAGGACCACAAAAGGCAGAAGCCATGGCTTACCTACTTTGGTTTTTACTGCTGTTCCTTATGGAGTGCATGTTTGTTCACTGTACCCCTGAAACAAATCTCCCAGTCACTTTTTCTGTAAGTTTTTACTACTCATCATCTCCCTTGTCTATTAAGTTGTTTGCATTAAATTGCATCTGCAGTCATTTCCCAAGTTCATTCTGAATGACTTGAAACCACTTATAAAGAAGAAAAAGATATTAAGGGAATGGAGTGGCCAGGGTGTTATTTATGATTGCTGAATTCTGCTTTTGACTACAAATATACTGAGGTTTTCATTTAAAAAATACATAATTTTCTCTTTGCAAATAGAATATGTATGAAGAGAGTACGGTCTTGAATTTATTAAAAATACTAATACATTTGTAATATTTCTGTTTGAAGTTTAAAAAATTCTGGCATCAAAATTATATTTATTACTGATTATACATATTAGTTGTATTAATTGTATCTAAGTTAAAATGATCAAAATGATCCTTCACAACTCTATGTCCTAAGGGGGGTGGAGGGGAGGGAAGGCTGAATTCTTGCTTTTAAATATTATGCTTCTAGATTTTAAGAAAAAAGGAAGGAAATGAAATTACTTTTATTCTTAATCTTATACTTTTATTTCCTATTAAATAATTAGAAGGCAATATTATATAGTCCATGTGAATTTAATAATTTGTATATTTTGAGGATTTATATATTCTGATATCTGTTTCTTAATAGTACAGATACACCCCTACATAGTTTGTTCTACAGCTTTCTATTTATTGTAGTGATTTTCCCCCCAATGATTTTCATTATAGCATTAAAGCTTTAACCATTTTTCTAGTTCTGACATTTAACTATTATAAAATCATATTCGTTTTTAAACATCTATATCCTTGAAAGAAAAACTAACTCTCCCATAAATATTAACAGTCTTAAAATATTAATAACATTTTTCAGTATACTCAAAATAAGAACCAGAATTTTTGGCAGAAGGATTATCATTCTCATTTTTCTTCATGAGCTTTTCCAGTCACAGATAATAGCAGGACCTATACCTTTATGGGGGTGTGGAATCTCACTGTCATTTCACACTTATCTCCACATTAACTCTATTTTCCCCCTTAGCTTTTTTTCTACCTTGAAACTTACTGATCTGTTCCAAAAGTCTTGATTTGGACCACTTCTGTCTTAAAATACTTACCATAAAGATAATTCTCCTTTGAAAATTTACCTATTATGTATCAAATCATAAAGGTATCCGTTTATAGGTAGGCATTCGAATAGTTGTAGAACACTAGATGTTGTATTGGGTCCTGAATTCTGTAAATCAGCTAGTTCTTGTTTTGTAATATTGAAGCAATTGAAAAAATCCTTAAATTTGCAGGTTTATCAAGTGAATTTATGTTGATTATTCTTAAATCCACATCCTGTTTATAGGTTTAAGGATATGAGATAATATCTATGAAACACGAAAGAACCAATCATATTTGTTGGTTATGACTCTCACTACTTGTCATCCCTCTTTCGTGGTTATGCTTTCACTGCTGTCCAAGGATGTTTGGGGGTTTTATCAGCAGCTTAAAAAAACATTATTTTGTGTTGATTTGGGTTAACTCAGCAAGTGAGCAGAGATGGATGATGAATGGTTGGGGAAAGGTTAAAAAATAATGGGACTTTTGTGTGCAAACACTTCTTCATTCTCTTCCTTATATGAAAGAAAAGTCTTGTGTTTATATTTTTGGTCGTCTCATTGTGACCCAGTCAATAATATCACAGAAAGAAGGATCATTCAGATGTAAGCATTAAAACAGGCAGAGGCAAAAAAGTGGGCATTGCTCAGCACTCTCCAGATTTTCTTTGAGCACCACCCTATGCAAAACCATATTAATATGAAATAACAGAAAAGTAATATTAAACAGGAACACACCCTGGTTTTCCTGGACAGGCTTATTTACTGGCTTCTTGATATAATTCCTGAATTTCAAAATCCAGATATCAGCATATGCTTTACGTAAATATTTTTTTAAATTTGAGATAGAGTGTCGGCCTGCACACCGGAGGGCTGTGGATTTGATTTCTGGTAAAGGACATGTACCTGGGTTGCAGGTTCTAACAACACTGACTATTCTCTCCTTTTCATATTAATAGATGGGGAAGGGACGTTCCTGACCATGTTGCATGCACCAGGGTAGTGGTTGCAGTGGTGGATGTGGCTCTGCTTCAATAATAGCACTTTTGGCATCAGACCAGCATCCGAATTAATTCTGAAAAAATTTGTGCCACATTTTGTTTCATCGGTTTTCTATCTCAGCACTAATGATCGAGGCAAAAAAATAAAGCAGTGTGCTTTCTGTATCTAACCTCATCTGATTTCATGGTCTTGGCCAGATTTCACAGAGATGAATGGAGGACTTTGAAGTATCACTTTTCTGGTTAGATATCCATTTCTCCTGTGTGTCTTTAATAGAGCCAGCAGAATGAGAAAGGGTCTGAAGGTATCTCTATCTCCTTCTCTTCCTCCTCCAGTGAAAGGACTTCCTCTCTTAGATTAGTGGATGGGTTTAATAATACTAGTATTCACAGTAATAAAAAAGAAATTAACTATGCCTGCAGGAAGTCAGGTGCTACTACGGGTGGGTTTATCAGCTAGAATCCTGACTTTTGTAATGTCTAGTAGTAGTGGGGGCATTTTGTTGTTCATAGTTTTTATAAAATACACTCTGGTCATGTGAGTGATGTGAGGAGTACAGAGACTTAAAAAACTACTTTCATGCAAAATTCTGCAGAGATGTCACTTACCAATCATATATAATAAAAGCCTAAGTAGCATCATACCCTTGTGCAACATCATCACAAGATGGCTGCACGCACAGAGGAGGCGGGGCCCGGTGGCTGCTCCTTGTGGTGAGGCCTGGAGATCCTGGCATCTCCTCCGTCTCACGTGGAGGAAGCCATCCCAGCCAAGGAGGCGGGTTGGGGCAGGGGAGGATAGTTGTGGATGATCAGGCTGGCAAGGGAAGGTAGTTGGGAGTGATCAGGCCAGCAGGGGAGGGCAGTTGGGGGCAATCAGGTCTGCAGGGATTGGGCCTAAACTGGGAGTCGGACATCCCCCGAGGGGTCCCAGATTGGAGAGGGTGCAGACCAGGTTGAGGGGGAACACCCTCCCCCCCCCCCCCCCCACACACACACACACACACAACAATTTTGTGCCTTGGGCCTCTAGTTACTCTGATAAATGCCCTCATCTAACTGTCTAAGCAACACTTTTGTGGACTTCTAACTTCTGCTGGGCACATATCAATTACAGGCAGAAGAGTTCAGAACAGGAGGGGCATGGTTTGTTTGTATTCACTTAATCATTTTAACAATGAAGTTACTATTTGGTTCATACAAGTTATTTCATGCACAGAAGAAATGAAACCCTGCCTTTATATATTTCTATCAAATATTTCCAGCTCCATGCTGTAAACATCACTTCCGTGAGGAGTGTCTTACCTGATTGGTTTGGACAAAGGAACCAGCATGTCCACCTCAACCCCTTCTGGGCTCTTTTCTTTTGTGGAACTGCCTAGAGACAGAGTTTGTGTGGCCTGCTTAGTGGGCTTAGCCCGCAGTGACTGGGTAGGTGAGTGCATGTAATTCAGAGGCGAGCTTTAGGAAGCCCCTGTATCTATAGAGACAAGCTACATCCTCAGGAAGAAAATACATATTTTGATATGTTCTCATCCTCTCATAGAGCTCTCTCGCCCTACTTCTTCCTGCACCCTCCCCCCTTTCCTACATCCCTTTCCATCTCCTGCTCTATTCAGATAGGAAAGATAGGATTATTGTTTTTACACCCCACAAGAAAAGTTGTTTTCTATTATGTCTAGGTCTTCCTGTGTTCTGATTACTAATCCCTTGTAAATCATATGTACCTCAGGTGTTCTCTTCCAGTCCTGCAGCTTATAGTTAACACTTTATGTTTTAATGTAGACTTGTATTATAAGAGTTTTGCACTTTAATCTAATCAAATTTATCAATCTTTTTCTTTTGTGTTTGTATGTCTTCTTAAAGGAATCCTCTGTACACACCAAGCCATATTTTCTATTGAATCCTTTTAAGTTTTTCCTTTTATATTTAAACTAGAGGCCCGGTGCATGAAATTAGTGCACGGGGAGAGGGGTACCTCAGCCCAGCATGTACCCTCTCCAATCCAGGACCCCTCTCACAATCCTGGACTGCTGGCTCCTAATTGCTCACCTGCCTGATTGTCCCTAACTTCTCTCCCTCCCCCGCCGGCCTAATCGCCCTTCACTGCCCTGTGTGCTGGCTTGGTCACCCCTAACCGCCTCTCTCCCCCTCCCCCCCCACTGCCTGGTCACCCCCAACTGCCCCCCTGTGCAGTCCTGGTCACCCCATAACTGCCCTGCTGCCAACCTGGTCACCTTTAATTGTCCTCCCGCACTCCCCTCCGCCTGCCTGCTTGCCCCATGCAGCCTACTGTTCAGTCCTTTGGTTGTCCCTCACTAACCCCCCTGCCAGCCTGGTTGTAGACAGCCATCTTGTGAGGGTGTGAGGGTTAATTTGCATATTACCTCTATATTATATAGGATCCTTAATTCATCTGGCGGTTCTGGCATAATACTTAGCACTATAATGGACATATTTATGCATCTCTTCATACAGATAGCACTGTTTAATACAGAGGCTATTTTGTCACATGTAACTACTTAAGTTTAAATTGATTAAAATTAAAGACAATATAATTCAATTTTTCACTCTCCCACTGGCACTTTTCAAGTGCTTGAGAGCCACGTGTGGTTGAGGAGCACTGTTTTGAGGACCAAAGATCCCTATCACTGCAGCCATTGCCCTCCCTGTGTTCCTACCTGGACTCTCCCCTCAGTGGGCTTGGACTCCAGTTTCTCTCCTCTTGGATCCACAAGTATGTTGGAAGGGCAGCTAGCTTCTTTTCTCTCCATGTCTTCCAGATATGAGCTGCTCCCAAGTGAAATGCTGACCCAAATACAGGACTCATTTCTGACATCCTCCTCTTCCCAGATGCTGGCTAAAGTATTACTTGTTTGTCTCTAATTTCTTCAACTAGATGTTTTTCTAGTTATTCAGAGCAGAAAGGGTTGGTTCAAATGACCTACACCCTCAGTATCAAAAATGCAACCACCAGCATTCACTTTTGCATTTCTTCACTGAAATATTGTTCATTTACATAAAAGTTCAATTCTTTTACTCTTAGTTTTGAACTCATTTTGTTTGAATTCAATATATTTTATTTTTAAATCAATATATTTTCTTTCTAAATCCAAACCCAGTTTTTTATTTTATATTTGATTATATTGTCAAATAAATAAACCAGTCCATTTAAAACTATGCCAATTTTGCATTAAGTTTAACCATAAAGAATATTTGCTTAATATTTCTAAGCTACTCATGTGAGTAAATAAGAAATGAGTCTAGGCTTTATTTGGAAAGGTACATTTTAATTTTTTTTAATTAAATTGATTGGGATGACATTGGTCAACATGAACATATAGATTTTAGGTCTGGGTTTCTATATTACAAGATCTGAATATTGCTCAGTGTGCCCAGCACCCAAAATCAATTCTTCTCCTTCATTTGTTTTTATATGTCTTGTTTCCTCATTCATTGAATAACTATAATAATTCTCCTGAAGATACCAGTAAACTCCATGTGAATACACATGGTATTAGAAACCTGAAGCTTCTAATAAAACTGCTGAAACATGATTTTTGGGGAAGAATTATAAACTTTGCAGTAAAAACGACCCAACCTCCTGGTACTGATTTCAATAGCCTATTGTTCATGTAAATACACTTTAGCATTTTAGTGACATTAATGCAGTGCTATCAGCTTTAAAATAAATATTCTATACTTTGGTGTATTCAGAAAACATCTAGGAAATTATTAAGGGTATTCTTAAAGTGTCTCTGCTTTTTTAAATATTCCCTAATGTTGCAAGAGTTTTATATATTTACCTATGTGAGATGCTGGCCTATAATGCAGTATGCAGAGAATATAGATTGAAGAGTATAGCACTGACTAGTCTCTGAAGTAATCATTATTATTTTTATTTCTAGTAAACTTTTAAGTGCTGAGTGTTATAATAATAAATAACAAGCTTCTCTTTGTTATACCACAAATAAGAGAAAGCGTAATGTCCTTTAACAGCCAATGAATAAATGATTTAACATTTTAAAGCATTTAATAAGACTGAGCCCCGTTCTTTGGTGTATGATTACCATGGAGGTTCACTAGGTCAGAGTAAAAGTAAAAAAGATTGATCTCAACTTTTAATAGGCAGTGTACCTTTGTTTTTTAAAATGTGAAAAACGACATAAAATACAGAATTGTATTTTAATAAAACTGAAACCAGAGTTGACATCTTTAAGTTATACTTCAGAAATTAGAAGTATAGAAATGTCATCACTTACCTAGATAAGGAAAAAAAACAACACTTAATTATTTCTGGAAATAGACCACACACAAACTTACATTTTAAGCCAAGAAAGCTTTAAAATATAAAGGGGGAAAAAATTGAATAGCATCAGAACCAGTGGATTAAAAGGAACGGGGTAATGGAATAGGGCAAGTATTCTTCCATCAGCCTCTCAGTGCACTTTCCACTGCTTCCTACGGTGCGAAGGTAATTAATTCTCTGCACTTTATTGAATTGTAAGGCTTTATTAAGCAACAACTTGAAATGACTTATGTAAAATGTCTTGTTATGTGAGCTAATCTTAGAGGGACAAACTAATCATCAAATTTCTTTTTATAAGGTAACTTTCAGGGTTGTACAGTTTCCATGTTAATACATAACTCACAGGCCACTTTATTTTGTTTTACCATGTTTTATAAATTTTAAAGAATTTATGCAATTCAGTGTCTGTTCTTGGGTGGCTTTGGGGATTTGAGGGTGAGAGGATGCCAGAGGGAGTCATCAGCTTTCCTGACCTAAGAAACAAAAGGGTTAGCAGGGAGGGAGCAAGTTTGGATATAAGGTTAAAGTAAAACTCAATGAAACCTCGGTGGCATTTTTTACAGTAGCTTTTTAAAGGGATATTTAGCATTACATTAACACTGAACCATTTTTTAAAAATATTTTTTTCTCTATAAGGAAAAGCAAATGTCTTGAGTTATATAAAATCAAAGGGATTTGAAAACTTCAAAAAGATATAAAGAAAATATATCAATTAACAAGTTCATTTATTTGGATTTCTGAATAATGTTTAAAAATTTAAGTTGTTAATTCAAAATTGATGATCAGTGCATGTCCTTAAAATTGAGATTCCTAGTTTCATGGTGATGAAAAAAATCAAACAGTTCCATTCCTTGGCTTTTGGGCCAGACTGGTACTTATTAACAATAGTGAAACTAATAATAAAAATAATGATTTCTTATAATTAGAATAATACTCCTTACCTAATTAGCATCCATACATCAATTTTCTTTTAGGATATCCCCCCATAATATTATTATATCTAAAAAGCAAATATAGAAAATAAAGCAAAGACTTTATCAATTAACTTTATATCATCATCAGCCTTTCATTTATTCATTTCCTCCTATTTTTTTAAAAAAGGATTTAAGTTAACAATAGCTTAATGATCGACATCAAATGGTGACTTGAGTAATTAAACAGGTTGACAAAATAAAACAAAAGCATGAATACTTTACACACTTCTGTCATCACTAAGGCATCATGCCAGTTAGTCACCTAAAAAAATAAACAAATAAATATGTCAAACCATTTGTTTTATGTACAGAAGACTTGATCCCAAACATTCCCTTTTCTCATAGTTATTTCCTTTACTGAGAATCCAGTTGAGTCTTGTCAGAGCTAATTTATAAGATACACACCAAAATTCAACTGATACTAAAATAAATTGTTTATTAAGAAATGTCAGGTTTTATTAACAGTTTGACCTTTTGGATGGAAGAATCTCATTTGCAGATGTTTACAAACACAGTGCATGTAGAGAGAGGGATTATGAGTTTATTATGTATGTGCAGATATACAGTTCTGGTTTGAAAGTCTAGATTACAAACATATAAAGTTCACGTTTAACAACATATCTTATTAAGATAAGGATCTTAATCCTCCTATGAAAAGAAAAATAAAGCAAAACAAAGCCCAGATAACAGGTTTCTTTTGGTGGTCATCTACCAGGCATTGGGATACTATTTCCCTCTTGTTCTGCTGTCTCCATGGCCCTCAGTCATCACAGGTAGAGCATCACTTCAATAACTCTTCCTGTCAGGATTGTTGGCGACAGCCAGTCTGACCTGAAAAGAAACCAACACTCCCTTCCCAGCCTGGAAATGCTGGCAATTTATTTCACCCTCACCCCCACTCCCTGAATGCTCACTCCCACCCCACCAGCAGGCTTTGTTTATTTAGAATTCCAAACACCTCTTTCACTTGGAAGCGGACTGGATTTTTTAAATACTAAATAATTTAACATAGTTTTTTTGAGCATTATACACAAAAAGAAGAGGCACATATTTTTCCCCCATATTAGACCATTGTTCATGAACTTTGAAAATTTCATATGGTACATGCATAAAAAGACCATGGTTTCTCGCTGTGTGTTGGTCAGGTATAACCAGGTATGGAGATCAGATGAGGGAGAGTAAAGCTACTTCTGATGTTTTCCAAGTTCATTACCAATTCATGGTATTAAAAAAAAAGTCACTGTAATTTCCATTCCCACCACTAATGTGTAATTTTAGTAAAATTCTTGCCATTGTGTCTTTACTGTTTGTAGATTTTGGGGAATAATTTTTCTGGTAATACAAAGTTCTCTCTTAAACATAAAACACTAAATAAAATGAATTGAAAAGATTATTAATAATATTAGGCAAGAATACTGTCCTTTAGTTTACTGAAGATGATCTTATCAGTATTGGCAGTGGCTTTTGCTTTAAAAGAATGAGTATCCTCCTCCTGTTTTTTATTATAACTATAAGCAAGAACACCAACAGTTTTTATTGCAATCATTAGTCATTTAAAATAGTTGTCTAAAATCTTTGGGTTTACACACTTAATATTGGCCATACCTAGGTTTATTATTAGTCAAATACATTTAATGTACATAATACAACCCACCAATCCACTCAATACAAAAAACTTAGGGTGATATTGGTTCTCTTATTTTAGATAGTGTTGGCTCAAATAATATGAATAACCATGAGTGTTTATTATAATTGTACTAGAGGCTGGTGCACAAATTTGTGCACCAGTGGGGTCCCTTGGTCAGGCCAAAACTGGCTCTCCCACATATTCCGAGGGGTCCCGGATTGCAAGAGGGTGCAGGCCAGGCTGAGGGACCCCCACCAGTAGAGGATCAGGACTGGAGAGGGATGCAGGAGGTTGGCTAGCTAGGGAGGGACCAGGAAACACAACTGACAGAACTGGGCCGCTGGGCTGGGGTGTTCTCCGAGCCACCGCTGCGGGGCTTGGGGCACACCCCCAGCCCAGCGGACAGAAGCCCAGTGGGTGCTTGGCCAGGGGTGAGCTCTGGGCTGCTGCCGCACAGCTTGGGACACACCAAGCGGGCAGATGCTGGGCTAGGGGCTGCTCAAAGCCGCCTTTGTGGGGCTTGGGACACACCAAGCAAACAGACACTGGGCTGGGGGCTGCTCAGAGCCACCGCTATGCGGATTGGGACATGCCCCAGGCCCAGCAGACAGAAGCCCAGTGGGCGCTGGGCAGGGGTGAGCTCTGAGCCATCTCTGCAGGGTTTGGGACACGCCCCCAGTCAGCAGACAGAAGCCCAACTGACAGAACCAGGCTGCTGGGCTGAGGGCATGCCCCAGGCAGCCTCCAGCAGTGTGGCTTGGGACATGCCCTCAGCCCAGTGAACAGAAGCCCTGGGGACACAATGAGCTGCAGAGGAAACACCTTTTCTGAAGGCTCCCTGTAAGCTGCCTCTCACAGTGTTCATGTTGAGTAATTACAGTTGAGTAATAAGAATCCCCCAAGTGCACAAATTTTGAGCACCGGGCCTCTAGTGAAGAAATAAAACCAATGACTCAGTTCCAGAATGAAAGTCTACATTGTGTAGGTTAATTTGTTTTTTACCATAGCCATTTCATATGTTTCCAGCATTCTGAGAGGAGGTACATTTATTTTCTCTACTCTTCCTTAACATCATCTTAGAAGCCCAGGGGAATGTTGTGTTCAGAACAGCATTTGTGCTATTTCTTGGTGCATTCCGACAACATACTGATAGCATAGCTGAGGGACCTGAGGGGCACAGGCATATGTCATCTACTAAAACATGAAAACATGTGTTTACCCAAGGTTGCCCAGTTGGGATTCTTTCTGTGGCCCCTGCTCACAGTTTGGAGGACTCCTTTCATTGTTTGAATTTGGTTGCCCTGAAAAAACAGGCCTATTACTTCATTGGGGGGGGGAAGTGCTTGTCAGGGCAAGTTGCGTGTTGGCAGTTTAGAGCTGCTCTTTTGCTCTGGAACTTGAACAACTTTTTAACCTCTCCAAGGCAAGGTAGCTCTGACAAGGTGTCAGTTATTTTCAAAAAGTAAATAAATCACAGGCTTTGAGTTTCAATATAATAATAAGGATCCAATGTCCTCACATGAGTTTCTCATTCCATGATATATTTTTGTAGTGAATGCTCTACTTTCAAAGTAAAACTTTAAAAAGGCATGGTTTAGAGAGCCAAGTACCCTGAGAGGAAAATTTTTAAGAGTTCATAATGAAAGAACAATAAGCTAACTTTAATAAAATGAACCCCCCCAAAAATTGAAGATATATTTGAAATTTAATTTTTCATTGCCTATTTTTACTTTTCTGAGAAAGTACATGGGTATTAATAAATGTGTGAGGGCATTCTCTTCACAAAATTATTTTTGGTGTTTTTATTTATGTTTCATCAACTTTATCTTACTTATGATTACAGTTTTTCAGTATATCAGGCAGTAGTAAGTAGTATAGTTAAGTAGTGTGGATTAGATTATGAATTTTGGAATAAGTCTGTTTTGGTTTATATCCCACTTCTACTTAGTAGCTGATTGACACTGGACAATATTGTCTCATATGTAAAATTATGATAGTAACAATACATACTTCATAGATTATGAAGCTTGCATAAGATGATATTTATAAAGCATTTAACAGATAATGACTCAGTAAGTATTTATTGATTATAAAGAACTGAAACATTCTAGGTTTGTCCAGTCTCATCTCTTTCCATAATGTTTTTTCAGGCTAAATTCTAGTTCCTTCACATTTTATTTATTGTTACACTCTGTGAGATGGAGACTTCCTTTATAAAAGGAAATCTCAGATCTTGTGGCTTATTCAGGAGAATGTGGCTAATGAGAGCAAATTAATTTATGGCATTTGGGTTTTTAATTTTATTAGAGGCTGACCACTTTTAATGGATATACTTAAATAAGTATTATTTTACATCTACATTGTAGAGTTTTTATTAAAAGTTCCCAGCATTTTAAGTTAAGAGTCAATGATAGTGATATCAACATCATTGTTTTTTACTTCATATACCTATAAAACTATGTTTCTTTTTTTTTAATATATTTTATTGATTTTCTTACAGAGAGGAAGGAAGAGAGATAGGGAGCTAGAAACATCTATAAGAGACAAACATCGACCTCTTGCGCACCCCCTACCGAGGATGTGCCCGCAACCAATGTACATGCTCTTGACCAGAATCGAACCTGGGACCTTTCAGTCCGCAGACCGACGCTCTACCACTGAGCCAAACCGGTTTCGGCTAAAACTATTAGTTTCAATATTTAAAAACTGAATGCCATAGTAGTGGTATTTGTCAAATATGTTATTAATATTTTTAGTTTTGTTACCATTTTTCCTATATGCAGGTTGTTTCAAGCTAAGCTCTGAGCTTACAAGATCTAATGGGCACACATCCAATGTAGAATCAAGTTTTCTCTGAATTCTATTTTCCTTTTCCTGAATTTCATTCATACATGCTTAAGCAAATGCATCAAAACATACCCCCATTGTACTCTAACATAAAAATATATTATTTAAGTTTAGATTACTTTTAATTAAAATCATACGTTTAGTCCCACATCTACAAATGTATTTTTAATTTAGGAAAAAGAGGGCACTCCAACAAAACTACTGTTAAGTGAACTTCTGAGCATAACACAAAGTCATGTCCGAATTCAGGTGGATAAAATTAGCTACCACTAAAAATGAGCTATTGGTAGATGTTGAACATGGCTTTGGTAAGACAGGAAATGACAGATAATGGAAAGAACCTAGTGCTCTGCTTCAAAGAAGAGCTGTTTGTTTGCTGCTGTCTCTGGAGGCTTCTGCACCATTGTTGAGGCTCAACACTGTCTCTACCACTTCAGTAGAGCAGGGCACTCCTGACAACCAGCCTTCTAGGAAATGAGGCTTCCTTGCTAGCAAGTCCACATAATACCACTGCACTTTTTATATATAGACTAGAGGCCCGTTGCATAAAGAGATTTGTGCAATAGGCCTTCCTTTCCTTGGCTTCCAGCACTGGTTTTCCTCTGGCACCCAGGACCCAGGCCTTCACTCCAGCCAGAGTCTGCTGTCTTCATCTTCGCTGCAGACTGCAGTCTGTAGTCTTGTCTTCACTGTGGTACTCAGCTCCTGTAGATCCCTTCGCGCCTTCCCCCTCTCCCCCTCCCTCTCATAGCAGGCATCCTGCCCTGCCTGGCCTGGAGCAGCTGGGCAGCCGCCATCTTTGGTCTTCTAATTTGCATACTCATTCTGGTTGGTTGTGTGTGTAGTAGAGGTACAGTAATTTACATATTTGTCTATTATTAGGTAAGATTATATATATACAAGCACACATAGTTAAAAAGGAGATGAAAGGTTGAACATGAGAATTACCAAGATGATTTACATGCCTATCACACAGTTAAAATTGTGTTCCTGCCAGCTTCCTTCAAGGACTCCCTTTTGTTCTGCTAACCGTACTTCTAGGAATTAATACAAGGATATAGTAAGACAAGCAATCAAGATGTTAGTTTAACAGGTTCATTGCAAGATTTGTTTTATGTACTGAATCTGTAAAATAAAACTAATGGTGTCTACCTATCTTAGCGAGTTGCTTTGAAGAGTAAATATTACATATATGGTGAATGTACATAACAGAGTAATGGAAAACTATTAAAAGGGTGATAGATATCTGAATGTACAGGGTGTCTCCCCAAAATGTATACACACTTTAATTTTGAAAATGAAATGTTTTTTCATAAATACTGCCTTTTAATTATTCAAAGTGTGTGTATACATTTTTGGGGTGCCCTATATTAATATTCAATAGTAAAAAAATCCCATGTATTGTATTTATTGGGAAATAAAAGTAGTTTCCATAACAGTAGTAAATAACATAGTTTTTATGTAAAACAATTTATATTACAATGATCTGGAAAATCGTTGTCCAAAATGTTAATAGCGCCATCATTTTGGTGATTTTTACTTTCTAATGAATGTTATTTACTATTGTGTCAAAATTGTTTACAATATGAGTCACTTTTCTATTCATAGAAAGCAGTGTAGTTACTAAACTGAATGTGCATAGCCTTGCTGTTTATTAACAGTATGGCTTGTGAACTTCCTCATATGTAAGAGGTAGTTAATAATAAACTTCCATTGTAGATGTCAGTAATTAACTTTCTTGCCCATTCATGAGTCCTGAGCCATCTTTGGCTCCATAATTGCTGAAGTGAATGCCTTCCTTCTCAGGGGAGTGAGATCAGATTTCTCAGCAGCAACTTCCTTAGTAAAAGTAATGCTGTCAGAGAGGTGAAGGGGTTGGAGGAAACCGAGCTATTGACAGAGCCCAGAAAAGAAGTCAGCACTATGATGCAGAGGAGTGTTGGCAGTCTGGAATCAGATGGCAGTTTCAAGACTATCTTCATCATTTAGAACTGTCATGTTTTAAACATTCTCCTGGTGAATTTCTGGAAAGGGAGACCTCTTTCCATTCATTTGGTTTCACCAATTCAATTCATTTGGTCTCAGAAACTGGAGAAATTCTCTTAGTGGCCAGAATATTATGATCTCTGAACACATAATTATCTGGCCACTCAGTATACTTATGTATAAGGGAATGCTTGCAAATCTTGGTATGTCAAGGGACCAGGAGATAATGGCCCCTAGCCTTTGGCTAGTAAGTCCTCTGCTTCTTTCTAACTACCCACAATGCACTTCATATACATGGAAAAACCTTATTTTAAAATCCCAACTCTGTGGTCAATCTACACTGAGTGGCTAGATTATTATATATGTTCAGAGATCATAATAATCTGGCCACTCACTGTGTGTTTGTGTGAGAGAATGTATATCCTATATAATAAGAGTGGAATATGCTAATTATTTGTTACACCTTGAGGCGTAACGACCAACCACGTAATGACCAGATTACAGATCTGCTGTAGGGAGGGGCAGTGAACTACAAGTGGGAGGCGAAATGCTACAGGAGGGGGCAAGGAAGCAAGCTGGGGGGAGGGGGGGCGCAGGGGCAGCTACAGGAGGGCGGGGCAGTGGGCAGAGAGCTACTGGTGCACTGATTTGTGTGCAGGGATATATATATATATGAAAAGAAAAAACTTCAGATAGCTAACTGAAGTGAATAGTACTCCTCTGTATGGAGGATGTAGTTACAGTATGTCCTACCTTCCCACCCATACCAGAACCTTTACCTTTAGATATGTGCACTTTTCCCTGCCTATTTTTTAGGAATAATCACTTTTTTGTGTGTGTACTTCCCCTGACCGGAAATCAAAGCAGCGACCTTTTAGTACACAGGACAGCACTCAACCAACTGAGCCACACCGGCAAGGGATAGAGATAATCTTTGGTTTTTTAGAACATGTGTGATAAACTTTGAGGGGTATAATCAGACAGCCTTGGCCAGTGTGGCTCATTGGTTCGGGTGTCCTCCTGTGCACCAAAAGGTTTTAGGTTGAGGCACATACCTAGGTTGTGGGTTCGATCCCCAGTCAGGTGCTCACAGGAGGCAAGCAATAGTTGTTTCTCTCTCACATAGACGCCTCTGCCTCTCTCTCTCTCTCTCTCTCTCTCTCTCTCTCTCTCTCTCTCTCTCTCTCTCTCTCTCTCTCTCTCTCCCTCTCCCTCTCCCTCTCTCCCTCTATAAAACAAAGAAGGGAAGACAAGTTATCCTGCATTGCAGCATATGACTCTTCAGCATTTACATTCTTTTCTCTCCTTACATTCCCAGTTAGTTAATACTGAGCAGTAAACCCATGCAGACTTTTTCACTGACAAGGAAATGGTATAACTGTTCACAGCTGTCGCTGCAGAGGTCAGCTGCAACTCCCTCAGACGCCGGATCAAATTTGAGTTAATATCATTAGACCGCCTCTGCCCAAGATAATAAAATTTGAAATCCTGTGTTTTAGGAGGACATGTGTGCAAGTACTTGAGGAAGTTTGTTTAAAATATTTCCTTTTCAAAAAGCAGGAATTTCAAGAAGCAGGAGTGTAGGACCAGGACGGTATACTGAAGACTTTAGTTCAATTTGTTCCCCTGAGAAATTTTAGTTTTATTTGGTGGCTTGGTTGTCACATACAATAGTGACTCTTACAGAAAATATGAAACTGGAGAAATGAAGAAATTCATTTTCTATTTGTATTGGATTGGCTGCAGGTGTAATAAAAGTAGGCAACTGATACTAGGAAAAAGAGAATTCTGCTGCTTTATTAAGCTGAAGTGAATCCTATCTTTTTCTAGAGTTTGAAGTGTTGAGAGGTTTTGCTATAATTATTTTGTTTAGAAAAGTTAGTTGTATAGATTTTGCCATTAAGAACAAAATTTTCATATCTCTCATCTCCATTCTCTAAGCTTCTAATACAGTTTATTTGTTCTTTAGATTCATCTGAAAAATCAATAACTTAGGGGAAGCCTTCTCTAATCTCCCAGAACAAGTGAGATGTTCCTCTTCCTAAATGTTTCCATAGCACTTGGTATTTATACATAGCACTGAAGGCCTATAATTATTTTCAACAGGCCAGGCAATATTGCTTATCTCTGATACATCCAGTGCCAGGCTGATAAAATATTTATTTATTGGCTAATTAAGTAATTTTGCCTTTTAATACAGTTGATTTTAACTAACAATAGTCTTACAAACACATAAACCAACTTTCTATATTCTGCTGCTTCCAACTTCAGAAACTTGAGAATGGTGATATTTTTTGCTACAGCAATTTACAAAGTTGTAGCATTAAGAGCAGAAATCATTCTAAATTGAGTGGGAATTGAAAGCAATTGTAATATTAGGGGCTGTGCTTCTGTTTGGGTAGTTTTATTGCTGTGTTGTATCTAATAGTTGATAAATCCAACCAGTGAAATTTTTTTATTTTTTATTTTATTGATTTTTTACAGAGAGGAAGAGAGAGAATCATCGGTCAGCTGCCTCTTGCACACCCCCTAATGGGGATGTGCCCGTAACCAAGGTACATGCCCTTGACCGGAATCAAACCTGGGACCCTTGAGTCCGCAGGCTGACGCTCTATCCACTGAGCCAAACCGGTTTTGGCCAACCAGTGAATTTTTACATTTGATACTGTATATTCCAGCTCTATAATTTCCATTTGATTTATTTTATACCTTCTATTTATCTCCTCTGAATTGTGCTTTCCTTTAAATACACATAGTAGCTGTTTCAAAGTCTGCTACTTCTAGCACCCTTATGAGTTATGGTCTATTTCTATTGACTGCTTTTCCTTCTAATAATTTAGTTTTCTTATTTAAAATACATCGGGTAAAACTGAGGACAGAGGAGATGGTACTGGAAGTTTAAAGAGAGATGATTGTCTAGGAGAATGGAAAAGTAAATAAACTAGAATACATAAAATGTTCTTTTCCTAAAGAAACCAAAATTAAGAAGAAAAAAACCTATGGTGCCCTGGCCGCTCATTGGTTAGGGTGTTATCCTGATACTCCAACTATGTGCTTGGGGTTGTTCAAGGATTAAACAAAATAATGTATGTTACAAAGAACTAGCACAATGTCTGGTTTATAGCATTTCTATTAAATAATTTTAAGTATTTGAGAAAATAATTATAGGCCTTCAGTGCTATGTATAAATACCAAGTGCTATGGGAACATTAGGAAGAGGAACATCTCACTTGTTCTGGGAGGTTAGAGAAGGCTTCCCGCCTAAGTTATTGATTTTTCAGATGAATCTAAAGAATGAATAGACTGTTAGCCAGAAAAAGAGAGAGTATGATACAGATCATTCTACTCAAAGAGCTCAGTGTTTGAAGACTGGTTGGACAGAGCATTGCATGCTCTATGCAAATAAAGATACTGAACTGACCTCAAGGAGCAATTTTGAGGCTGCAAAACAAAAACTATCTGATTTTTCTACAAAAATCATTAAAGCAAAATTGCCTGTTTGAGACATTTTATATTGACAGTCCTTTTAAGTTTAATGTCCGAGGCAGTATTCATCCCATGACCACACATGAAAAAAGTTTTTAAATGCTTTATTAGAGAATGTAGTTGTAACTTTTAGACTCTTTAAAGATTTATAATATTCAGCTAGATTGCTATTTTTCTCTTTTGCTTTCTTACAGAGAAATCACTTCCCCTCCCCCACCCCCAGAGTAAGTTTGAGATAATTCAATTGTCAGAGCTGTGCTAACCTCTGTCATCCAGCTGTTCTGATTATAATATTTTCCTTCCCTTTCTTTTCTTCTCTCTTCTATTTTCCCAAACCTTCAAAAAAAGAGTTGGGGGTGGGGGGGGGAAATCATCTCTTTTCATATTGATATTTAAGGTAGAATAAATGTGGTTATAAAAGCATCAATCAGCACAGCACTAGCTTGCCAAGCTAAGTATTTGGATTGGAAATCATGTCTCCCAACTGCTTAAAAACAGGAAGTATCTCTGTTAAGTGGTAGGTAGCTCCCTATGGCTAGAAAGGAAGGTCTCTTTCATTTCTTTCTACATTTTTGAATAATAAAACAGGTTCTGCAGTTTCATACATAGGGGCCAAATACTTGCATCCACACACATAAATATATACATATATGCAAAATTGGTTTGCATTGTGAACACACAAACACACACACACACACACACACACACACACACACCAGTAAATATAAATATATGTTAAAATACTTTCAAAAGCTTTAAACAGAATCTCTTTCACAAGCCAGCCCAGGCACATCTTATCCAACAATTCAAGCAAAGCCCTGGGAGCTGTCAGGAACAGCCTATAGGTTTGGGTTCAGTGATTAATTGCCTGAGGAATCCAGTTCTATATTCCATTACATATAATTGTTCTCTTGTCTAAAGGTGTTTCTTTGTTAAGCTCCCATTTTAAATGGGGGAACACATATAACTTGCCTTTCTGGTGTCTAGTCCTTCTTAAAAAAAGAGGAGACCTACTCATCATTGATGTTTCTCTCTATCCCTCTCCCTTCCTCTCTGTAATCAATAAAAATTTTAAAAAGAAAGAGAACTAATACAGTTCACTAACAAAGTCAGATTTACAGTCATTTCCCCCCAGTTTTTACTAAAACTTTACTAATGTTTTCTTTTGTCTAGAAATGTGTCGTGGGATGGCAGTATGGAGTAATGGAGTATGGCTTCATTGCTGAGATCTGGGGGTGTGGAATGGACCTTGTTTCTCATTCTTTGACCAATGACAGCTACTTAACCTCCTGTAAAGTGGGTAGAAGAATATCTCCTGAGTGTTCTTGTAAGGATTGCACAAATTGCCATAGTAAAGCACTTGTCACAGTTCTGAACATATCATAGGAGCTCAGTACCTTATCATTACTAAGCTCTTCAGCTTAATCATGTATGACTTGACATGAATTGAACCTCTCTGGCCCTCAGTCTTCTCAGTAAATGTAGGAGTTTAAAAATAGAAGAAATCCTTGTGATAATACTATCCTGTGATTCTCTTATTCCCTTAATGTCAAATTAAGAAGAAAAAAAATCTTTGTTTTAGGTAAAAATGATTCTTGCCCTCCAGACTGACAGACCTGGCTTGTGTTTACACTGTAGTCTTTGCTTTACTTTGTGACTATCCAGTAAGGTGCTTTCTGGTGCAGAGCTGAAGTAGACTAGAGTGAAACCACCAAGGCTTCACCACTTACTGTGCGACTTTGGGCAGGCTACCTAACCTCTCTCTACCTCAGTTTTGGTATATGTTATCTGTGACATGTTACATTTTGATGAACTGTAGTTGTTGTTTTTTATTTGGAAAAATAGATATCCCTTGAATAACATAAAGTCCAGTGAACCATTAGGACATGTGAACAAATATTATGGTCTATGTAGTATGTGTGGTAGATGTGTGAACCGAGTTTAGAAGTAATATAGAGAGGAAAATAAATCTTTTTTTGTTTTATGCAGAGGTGATTTGAAGGAAGAGCTAGAATTTGCCTGGAATGCATGGCAGAGGGGTGGGTGGAGTGCTGTTCAGACAGAAATCAGCATGTGCAGAGAGGCACAGGGGTGGAAAGGGTGTGTTTTCAGGGAACTACAGGGAGTTCTGTGTTGGTAAAACATACAGGGCACTGAGAGGTCAAATTCTAGGAGAGGATCCTGGAGCAGTAAGCGGAGGACAAGATAATTCCTTCTCTCACCACCACCCTCAGCCTCTACCCCTGTTAAGAACCTATGGATTTATTTATATTTAAGTGTTACAAAAATCAATGTACAAGATGTGACAAAAGTAGGCTGACAAATGTGAGTATGTGAAACACAAGAGTTTATTCTTGTATTATTATGTATTAATTATTGTATTTTCCATATGAACAACGGTAAATCTCCTTTTGCTTCACCTTGTCTACATGTAAGGAAGCACCCCCTCTCCTACCTTATGAAGAACGTTTTTAAAGCATATTTTATAGAGATACTTGAAAGATTAATTGTAATATTTTCTGTTTTCCTCTTATCAAAAAGAAGATTCACTGTTTATAAGAGGAAGAATTAGGATTAGTTCCAGATAAATACTATTTTGGCTTTGGAAAAGGCCCCTTTATTTATTTTTGTATTTAAGT
Organism: Pipistrellus hanaki; assembly: GCF_964339955.1. Taxonomy (NCBI): domain Eukaryota; kingdom Metazoa; phylum Chordata; class Mammalia; order Chiroptera; family Vespertilionidae; genus Pipistrellus; species Pipistrellus hanaki. The sequence continues at coordinate 35,795,147 of NC_140507.1, forward strand.
ATAGCTATACTATTTTCAGGTGTACAATAAATTGAAGTGGATGAAGAATATATAATTCTAGTAAAAGAACTTTGGAGTGTGTGTGTGTGTGTGTGTGTGTGTGTGTGTGTGTGTGTGTTGAATTATTTTCTTCACCCTTTTGTGCTCACCATCAAGTGCTGCCATTTATTGTGGCCCAGCGTCCTCAACAGCTGCCGTGCAATGCATCAAGTCTTTTCTTGCTCAGCGCCACAGGCTGTTACAGAGCTGAGCAAGCCCCACAGTAGACAGGTAGCCTACAGACTGATGGATTGGTTTGTGTTAATACAAACACAGGCTCAGGTGTTGTCATACAGAAACTCTTTTTTATTTTTTTATTGTTTATTTGATTTCTTTTTACAATTAAATTTATTGGGATGAAATTGGTCAACATGATCATATACTATTAGGTTTCAGGTGTAGATTTCTATGTTACAAGATCTGTATATTGTACTACCCAGCCAAATCTCCTGTCACCATATATTAGGACCCCCCACTTCCCCTACCCCCTTCCCTCTGGCAAACACACTGCTGTTTATGTTCGCAAGAGAAACCCTTTTTTAAATAATTATTTTACAAAGGACAAAGAACGTTGTAACTCTAGCACCTAATCCTGTGCCTGGCACATAGGAGATACTCAGCAGATGTTTACAGAATTGAACTTCTCTGTGAATTTCGAACAGAGCTCTGAAAACTCTCTCAACTCCAGGAGTAACTGAGTTTCTCAGGAGCTGTAATACAATTGGAAATATTGTTGAAAAAGCCTTTTCAGCAGTTGCAAAATATAATCATGGCATATGGTAAGATCCAGATTTTTGGCAAGAATCATTCTCTTTGCAGAATACAAATATATCTAAAAGAAACCCTGCTTTATCTTTATCTTCCTTTGTTGTGGAGAAGGATTGTCAAGAGGGGAAATGTCCAATAAGTTGAACACTTTGGGCAGATCTACTTCAAAGATATCTTTCAATCATCCTTTTCAAGTTCACTGTCTCTGTTATATTTGTGTTTTAAGGCTCAAGGTTGTCCTAGCTATCTTTTTAAAAATTTATTAGGATGGCATTGGTTAATAACATCATATATGTTTCAATTGTACATTTCTGTGATACATGACCTGTATCATTGTGCATTGTGTGCCCACCACCCAAAATCTAACCATCTTCGTCACCATCTATCTGGGCCCCTTTACCCTAGCTTTCTTTTTTTAAACAACAACAACAAAAAAATGTTTATATAGATTTTTGTTGATTTCAGAGAGGAAGGGAGAGGGAGAGAGAGATAGAAGCATCAATGATGAGAATTATTGACTGGCTTCCTTCTGCACACCCCTTACTGGGGATCGAGCCCACAACTCGGCATGTGCCCTTGACTGGAATCAAACCTGGGACCCTGGAATCAAACCTGGGACCCTTCTATCCACTGAGCCAAACCAGCTAGGGCTACCCTAGCTTCCTAACTGGACGCTCAACTTCATTCCTGTGCCACCTACACTGCTGCAGAATTGTTTATTTTCTTAAACAGAAAATCAGGCCTGTCCTTCACCTGTTTATAAACCTCGACAATTTCCTGTGGACTGTGAGACAAAGACCCAAGACCTTAGAATTCCCCACCATATATAAAATAACTGGACCTGGGTGTTTTATTTTACTTCATTTAATTTACCTCCATGTGCCCATGTTTCAAGAATCCTCCACTCATGCTTCCCAACCCTTTTCATGACCTGTCACATATGGAATACTAACCAGAAAAGGTTGCTGTTTGACTACCAGTCTCTGGCCTCTCTGTTCTCCCGGAGCTCCTGAGAGCTGAGGGAAGCAGTGTCCCAGCACACCTGTGATCCATCCATGCACTGCCTCCAAGGTTGGCTCCCCAATGTGACTACGTAAACCATTGCCTGCAGGAATGGTTAGTGTGTTGCTGCTCCTTTAGTTCTTAGTATGTTGTATTCCCTCTGCCTTTGCCCAATGTCTCAGTCTGGTAAATTCCCTTCTTATCTCTCAAGGCCCAGCTCATTTGGATTAGCAAAGGTTTCTCGATTTTTAAAGGACATTTGAAATTCATTATTTCCAAAGTCTTAAATCAGTCAATACCAACTCTTGGAAATTCTCACTTTTTATTTTCTAAACCAGTTAAATAACTTAATTTTAAGGTTAGACAGTTACGTACTGTACTAATAATAATTTTATAATTTTAAAAAATACAAATAAAATTCTCATTCCTTGGCTTTTTGGAAACTGGTTCTTTCCTCTATATACTCCATGGTATCAAATATACCCATTTCAAAGGGATTACTTATTTAAAGGATGATGTCTGTAGTACAAATTATATTATTACTACTTATTCCATTAAAAATTAAAAGATCTCAAATGACTTTTTGTGAAAAGGTTTACTAAGCTAAAAGCTGTAAGAGAAGAATTACAAAAATTAGTTTCCTTGGTTTAACAGAGCCTATTGCTTAAGTGTAATTTAGCTTGCTCTCTGACAGCATCTTCACTTAACTATTTCTGCCTTTCTAAAAATGGTTTATGTATGCATTAGGTAAATATTGCTGGGTTTAGCTCATTAAATGATTGGCCTTCAGTCTTGTAGCATCCATCAGGTTGCAATTTGATTCTCTCCTCACCCTGAATTTCTTAAAGTAGAAATTATTCATGTGCTTTTTCATCTTTTCTACTACTGTCTTAGCCTGTTCGTTAAAACTTACTGCATTTAACTCTTTGTTGACTTTTCTTCACTTTTAATGTGTTTTTAAAGGTAAGGACCAAGTCGTGTGGCTTTTTTGTATTGCTAAAAGTGCTTTGCACACTAAAAAGTTGATCAGTTGATATTTCTAGTTACTTTTAAATATGTGGATATTATAGGATTTTGTTATTCAAATTTTATATAAAACTTGTTTCTGTTTCCTAATATCTGTTCAACAGATAATTTCTTCACCTCAAGTACAATTTATATTCTTTTTCATTAACCCAAAAGTAATACTAGTATAATGAAGAGTGTTCCTTACTGGGGCTTACATGATTTTTACTAAATATTACTTATTTTATTCTAAAGTTGATTAACTCCCTTCAATTTAATTAAACTTTTAGGGATGACTGGTTTATATAAAAGACATTATATAAATGTATTCCTGAAACATTGAGAATTTAAGCCTTAAAAGATAGCAGCTAATGTGAAATAAACCAGAGAAAATCAAATACTATATGGTATCACTTATATGTGAAATCTTAAAATAAGAAAAAAAGACCAGTTTTATAGAAGCAATAGAATAGTTGCCAGGAACTAAGGGGAGTGGGGAATGGAGAAATGTTGGTCAAAGAGTACAAATTTTCAGTTATGAGGAAGTTCTGAGGATTGAATCTTCAACATAGTGACTATAGTTAATAACATGGTGTTGTGTACTTGAAATGCGCCTAGAGTAGGTCTCATATTTTCACCACACAAAAAAGAGTTAACTATGATGGCCATGTAATTACCTTGATAGTCATTTTACAATGTGTATGTGAACAAATCATCACATTGTACACCTTAAATATGTACAGCTATATGTATCAATTCCTCAATAAAACTGAAAATAGATAAATATTTTTAAAGCAAGCAGCTAAAGTCAAAGATACAAAACATTTCTAGATGTCAGCTATGTCCATCTCTATGCTGAGTGATCTGGACCAATATCATGAAGAGATTTAATTACTATAGCTGTGTTCTACGGCTTCCTCTCTTAGTGATCCCTCGATCAGATTTCTGTTGAAAAGAACGAGTATTTCCTGTATTTACAGGGCTCAGTCAAGTGATAGGGATAAATATACAGGAAAAATAATAGTGATGATAACATCTAAAGTGAACCATATATACCATGTGCCAAGAACTGTGCTAAGCACTTTATATAGATTATATCATTCAATTTATACATTTATCCTCTGAGTAAATACTATTGTAGAACTGTTAAGGATTTTAAAGTACCAATAGGTTTAAATTATTTGTCTGAGAGAAGAAAAAAAAAGAAGAAATAACAAACAAAAAATAAATAAAAATAAATAATTTGTCTAGACAACAGCTAATAAATAGTGGACCTAGAATTTTAACCCAGTTTAATTTTAACCCCGTCAGCCAATTCTTTTGGCCTTCCTTTTAACCTGTATGCCATATTACAAGTTACATATTTGAAAGAGTCATAGAAGTTTATATAAAAGAGAAAATGATTAACCTGAGACTTGAACAAGAGGAGGAGCTTGCCTGGTAGCTAAGAAGATAAAATATCATTCTGAGCAGAGAGAAGACTATGAAAGACAAGGAGGTGGAAGATATCCTGGTAGGTTTGGCCAATTGAGTGGTTAGGTGCACTGGGAGCCATAGGTTGAGAAAGAAGTAGCTGCATATAAGGTTGGAAAGTTATACCAAAATTAGGCAGGCCCAAAGTACCGTGCTTGAATTTGACTTTTCTCCTTGAGGGTGCCATTCATTAATGGTTAGAAAATAGGAAGTTACATAATTTTCAATTAGAATGATCACTTTAGCAGTGATGTGGACAGAGAGAGGGAGAAGAAGGAAAGAATAAAACTGCAGGCAGAAAAACATCTAGGCACGGCAGCTAAAATATTTTAAATGAGATTGCCTTGGCTTGACTTTGTTGAGTAAACATTTACTGAGTGCCTTGTCTGCGCCATTGCTGAGTTTACAATGTGAAATAAAACAATATATACCTTTCATTACATATAGCCTACAATCTGGTGGGAAAGTCAGACATTAAAGAAACACAAATCTATATAATATGACCGAAGGCTCAACCAGACCAGAAAGTAAGTGCTGCTGCTGGCGCCCTGACCCAGCAGTAACTGCCTAGGGGGCTGCAGATCAGGCCCAGAGAGAGGCCTGCAGAGAGAGAGGCAGGGTCTGATTCATAGCCTCTGTGGCAGCCGTTGGTCAGAACTTGCCTCTCTTTCTCTCTCAGGATGGCCAACAGCTGCACCTCCATTTCTCTCCAGGCCTCCACCTTTCTGATCAGGCCCCATTGATAGGCCCAGAGATGCTGACTGGCATAGAAACTGACCAATCAGAATCAAATCTGAGTCAACTTTGAGGAGCCAATGGCTGCCTAGGAGGTGGAGCTTTTGATGCTGACTGGCATAGAAACTGACCAATCAGAACCAAATTGGCTGGCAGAGGAGATTAGTTGGGGACAAGATCTGGCAGGCAAGGGAGGGCAGTTAGGAGTGATCTGGCAGGCAGAGGCATTTAGGGGTGATCAGGCCAGCAGAGGCAGTTGGGGCTCGATCAGGCCAGCAGGGGAGGGCAGTTAGGGGCAATCAGGCAGGCAGGCAGGTGAGCAGTCCCAGATTGTGAGAGGGGTGTCTGGATTGGGCCTAAACTGGTGGTTAGACTTCCCCCGAGGGTATGTGCAGACTGGACTGAAGGAACTCCTGCCCCCCCACCCGCCCCGTCCCATGCATGAGTTTCATGCACCGGGCCTCTTGTATATAACAAAGAAGATGGAGAATAAATGAACATTTTAAAAGAGGTATCATGAACCACACATATTAATCAGTTGAATTTAGTAGGAGAGAGAGAGATGCCTAGAATAAATTAAAGGTTCCTTTTAAATAAATCAGAACTGTTACCAAGAATTCACCTCTCTCCCCAGTTTCTGGCACTATTTTCTCTTTGGATCATGAGACATTGATATGTGTTTTATTGGAGCAAAATGTAAAGACTCAGTGCTGCTTTTCTTATCTAGAAGAAGACACTCCCCACACTTACATAAACACCCTTGTTGATCATTTTAAATGAATGGCAGCCATAGGATCTGGTTTTTCAGTGTCTGCTTTAATACTTTGGTCTGAACATGTATTTCTATGCTAATTAAATTAGATTTGAACATTGATAGAATATGAAATTACAGGTATTAAATTTCAGAATCTCTTAAAACGAGCCCCGAAACTGGTATATGGTTGGGTCAAAAAAAATCGTTAATGTGAAATATTAGAAATGCTTTCAAGTTCTTTTTGTGAAAGTCAGAAGCAAAGAAGTTAATAGTATTTGTCCAATTAATTAGTACAATTAGTAAAATAGGACACATTTTCAGTAATGACCATGAAATAGAAGCTGTGGGCATGACATTGGGTAAGATACTACATTGGAGTCTTACAATTGGGGCTGGAAGGTCATCAAATACCGTGCTTCTTAGCCTTTGAACACAAGAAGATTTCAGGTGAACTCCTTGGAATTATTTATAAAATTGTGTGAGGATGTTTTGTCATCTGTGTAATTAAAGGGGAATTCTTATCAGATGCACATAGGCTTCTCTTATTAAAAAGCCATCTCCATTTTTACACAAGGAAACAGACTGAATGAGGTCTTGAATAAGTTCTCTTGAAAAGGCATTTTTCCCTATGATTTTTTAAAAAATAGAGTTTTAATGTAGAGGCCACCGTATCTGTGACCTTGGGACCAGAGGGTTCTGAGTATTAGGAAGCCTTGGCTTGGTTTTTCATTGAGAGCTGTCTTGTGATTTTAAAATAACAGAATCTGCCATCATTCAGAACCTGCTATCATTCTTCCATCATAATATCTCAGGACAGTATTTTTAAAGAAATTCTGAGAAGGCTGTTAATTCATTAAGGGTTCTACAAGAAGGGAAGCTCTTTTTTTAAGCTCACTTTCACTGACAAGATCAGGCCAAAAAAGCTTAGCTGGCTATTGGCCCAGACAACATTATAGTCATTGAAGTGTGCTCAGCCTTGCACTGTCCGGGTATTAGGAGGAAAAGCAGAGATGCATGCTGAGTGTTGTTACAGTGACTTAAATAAGTCTTTTGCTGTATTGTTCATTCATCTATTAGAAAGGGAAGTTTAAATGACCTAGAATATGACTTTTTCTAGAAGGGTGAAAAGGATAACTTAAACTTTATAAACAAATAAAGCAAGTTATCCACAGCTGTATCCCAAGCCACTAAAACAAGGTCTAGAACATAATAGATGTATAATTTTGATGAAATAATTATTCACATTTATTTTGTTATCCATGTCATATTTCAGAATAAGAACATTTTTCATTTGTCCATGGATAAATTGCATATTGTACTGGCAAGATAGTAAAGTACTAGTAAAAAAGGACTGATTGAACTTTGAGACTCCTGATTTCACCCCAGTTTCTGCCGTTTATTGTGTGACCTTGGGCCTCATTTTCTTTTTCCAAATGGAGTATGATAATATCTACTTCACCTACCTTCCCTCTGAGTTTTGACAGTCTGATCATTGCTTCTCTGTCTCTGGATCTGTTACTGTTCATCAGTTTATGTTGTTCATTATATTCCAAATGAGTGAGATCATGTGATATTTATCTTTCTCTGACTGGCTTATTATACTTAGTATAATGCTCTCCAGTTCCATCCATGCTATTGCAAATGGTAAGAATTCCTTTTTACCACAACATAGTATTCCATTGTGTAGGTGTGCCACTCATCTGCTGATGGGAACTTAGGCTGTTTCCACATCTTAGCTATGGTGAATTGTTTACTAACTATGAAGAATAGTGGTTTATTGATGAGATTCTGGACATCCCTTACTTGGGCACCTTTCACATGAAACATCAGTTTTGAACTTGGTTAATCCACAATGCCCCATCTTCTTTCCAGGCTTTGATGCGTCCTGGAAGAATCGATAGAATCATCTATGTGCCTTTACCAGATGCAGCAACAAGGAAGGAGATATTTAACCTGCAGTTTCACTCAATGCCAATAAGTCAGGACATTGATCTGAATGAACTCATCCTCCAAACAGACACATATTCTGGAGCAGAGGTAAGAAAGTTCTCAAAATTTATTAGTGGGAGGAAAGTGGTGGTATGGAGTCATTAGCAAAAAGACTGCTTGATGCCAATTGTTTTAAATAACTATATATTAAAAAAATATATTAAAACAAGAAATGGGGAGAGAAACCAAGATGGCAGCATAGGTAAACACCTAAACTGCACAACAATTTCAAAACTACAACTAAAAGACAAACGGACATCATCCAGAACCACAGGAAGGCTGGCTGAGTGGAAATTCTACAACTAGAAGGAAAGAGAAAAGCACATTGAGACTCAGAGGAGCTGCAGGAGGCAGAGGTACTGAGACGCGTGCTTAGAGAGGACTGGCAACTGAGCACGCAGCTGGCTTTCTCAAGTGGGAGGAAGACAAAAACTCCCGACCGTGCTGAACTCCAGTTACAAGTGAGACTCTGGGGACCCAGACTCACACTTCTGAAACTGGACTGTCAGGAAAGAGAAAAGCACACTGAGACTTAGAGGAACTGCAGGAGGCAGAGGTATGGAGGCGTGAGCGTGGAAAGGGCGGGCAACTGAGTACAAGGCTGGTTTTCTCAAAGGGGAGGGAGACAAAGCTCCCGACTGCACTGTCCTCCAGTTCCAGGCAAGACTTCGGGGACCCAGACTCATTCGGGGACAAACTGGACTGTCTGCCAGTGGGTGGAACTTGAGGGCGGCTTTCTCTCAGAGGTGCTTGAAGCGATTACCGCAGGACACTGAGACCCAGGGGCCTCTTAGGGCAGGGCTGATGGGAAACCAGTGCTGTCTGCTCTGCTCTGAGACTCTGCCCCAACCAAGCTGAGCACAGAGGCTTTTGCAAGTCTTGTCTCACAAGGGTGTCTCTGCACAGAAGTTCTCCCATCGCAGACACAGCTGAGCCTCACAGCCAGTTGGCCTGGAGGTCACCCAGTGATACCATAACAATCAAAGCTTAACTACAACAAGACTATGCACACAGCCCACAGAGGGGTGCACCAAGATGTCCACCTCAGGTAACTGGGTGGCCACCTCAGGTAACTGAGCCACTGGGCCCTATAGGACACCTATCAACTCAGGGAAGCAGCCAAAATGCAGAGACAAAGAAACAGATCACAAGTGAAAGAAATGGAGGAAAACAAACTACTGGATATAGAGTTCAAAACCATAGTTGTAAAGTTTTTCAAGAATTTTCCAGAAAGTCCTAAAATTTAGTGAGACCCTCGAGGATATGAAAAAGGGCCAACTAGAAATTAAGCATACACTGACTGAAATAAAAAATAATATACAGAGATCTATCAGCAGACTAGAGGAATGCAAGAGTCAAGTCAAAGATTTGAAATACAAAGAAGCAAAAAACACCTAACCGGAAAGAAAAAAGAATCCAAAAAGGTGAAGATATCGTAAGGAGCCTCTGGGACAACTTCAAGCATACCAACATCTGAATTATGGGGGTGTCAGAAGAAGAGAGAGAGCAAGATACTGAAAACCTATTTGAAGAAATAATGACAGAAATCTCTCTCCACCTGGTGAAAGGAAGTGCACAGAACCTTAAACAAAAGGAATCCAAAGAGGACCACACCAAGACACATCATAATTAAAATCCCAAGAGCAAAATTAAGAGAAAATATTAAAAGCAGCAAGAGAAAACCAATTAGTTAGCTACAAGGGAGCACTCATAAGACTGTCAGCTGATTTCTCAACAGAAACTATGTAGGCCAGATGGGAATGGCAAGAAATAATCAAAGTGATGAATATAGCAAGAACCTACAACCAAGATTACTCTACCCAACAAAGCTATCATTCAGAATTGAAGGGCAGATAAAGAGCTTTACAGATAAGAAAAAGCTAAAGGAGTTAATCACCACCAAACCAGTATTACGTGAAATGCTGAAAGATATTCTTTAAGAAGAGGAAGAAGAAGAAAAAGATAAAGATAAAAATTATGAACAACAAATACATAACTATCAACAAGTGAATCTAAAAATCAAGTGAATAAAAAAATCTGATGAACAGAATAAACTGGTGAATATAATAGAATCAGGGTCATAGAAAGGGAGTGGACTGACCATCCTCGGGGGAAAGGGGTGTGGGAAGAGACTGGACAGAAATCATACACCTATGGATGAGGACAGTGGGGGGTGGGGGTAATGGCAGAGGGTGGGGTTGGAACCGGGTGGAGGGGAGCTATGGGGTGAAAAAAAGAGGAACAATTGTAATAATCTGAACAATATTTATTAAATTAAAAAAACAAGTAATGCACTGCATGATAGGTGATCACTAAATGAGATTGCATTTTACCCTACTTCTGTTATATCTCAATTGTTTTTACCTGGCTCCTGTTATTGCTCAAAATGTAGTTTTCAGAAAAGTAGCAGGATTCCTCTTTGGAGCTTCTTGAGACAGTAGCTTCCAACTATACTTCTTTGAACTTTGATCTCTGGGCCTATCACCGTGGTCGGCAAACTGCGACTCTCAAGCCACGTGTGGCTCTTTGAGCCCCTTGAGTGTGCCTCTTTTACAAAATTCCACAGCCTGGGCAAGTCTATTTTGAAGTGTCATTAGAAGAAATTTAAGTTGAAAAAATTTTGCTCTCAAAAGAAATTTCAGTCAATTGTACTGTTGATATTTGGCTCTGTTGACTAATGAGTTTGCTGACCACTGGCCTAACAGATGGAAATGACATATACAGCTGCCTACTGTTTTCTCATAGAGATCATATAAGTGAAATTAGGATATCATGATAGCACTCTGAAGTTCAAAAGACCTGGCCAAGAGATTGTATCATTATTATCTTTTATCAAAATTTTGGGAAATTATCTCAGTCTACTTGTGTATTGTCAGAAATTCTCTTATAAAAACTGTAAAAGAGATAGTCTACCCTAAATTGAAAATATACTCAATAAGAGCAGCCAGAAGAACTCTGAAAATGGAAGGTTTTAAGTATGGCAGATAAACATTTTATTTTTTATTTTTTTTATTTATTTTTTTATTTTTTTTATTTTTGGTCCTTAGCAACTGTTTACTTAGGCTGTTTTTATTTACAAAATATAATTCCATTAAAATAATTGTGCATCTTTCTACATGCAATAAGAAAAGGACAGACTTAACAGAAATATCTTCTTAGTACCATTGTCAAAGTATATTTATACTGGGAAATTGCTATTTTTTTTATCTAAGATATTGTAGATTCTTTCATTCAGAGTTATCTAGCAGATTGGAACTGAATTCTATTTTGCTTGCTATTGTTTTTCTCTCTCTGCTATAAAATCCAGAGATTAACACATTACAGGTTGTTTAGTAGTGCTCAGAGAATACATACCGTGTTTCCCCGAAAATAAGACATCCTCCAAAAGTAAGACCTAGCCCAGGGGTCCTCAAACTTTTTAAAGTGGGGGCCAGATCACGGTCCCTCAGAGAGCTGGAGGGCTGGACTATATGAACTACTAATTCCTACTGTAACACCTCCGCTGCGCTCACTGCCCAAAAAACCTGGCGGGCAGGATCAGACTCCTCTGCGGGCCGCATGTGGCCCGCGGGCCGTAGTTTGAAGACCCCTGAAGCCCATGGAAAGATAAGACATCCCCTGAAAATAAGACCTAGCGCAACTTTGGGAGAAAAAATTAATATAAGACACTGTCTTATTTTCGGGAAAACAGGGTAGGTCAGTTTATACAATCATAGATCATAACTACCAAATAGATTCCAAAGGAATTTGTTTTGCCTCAGGTATGAACTATGTATATTATGTTTCCCTTTTAGGTTTTTCAGTTGCACTGGGAGGAGGAAGAGGGAAGCGATGTAGAAAGTAGCTTAAGATGCAGATGAAGGGCGTTTACTTTTTAAGTTCTATCTGAAACAATAGTCCTAACTAATGAGCATCTCTTTGGCATGACTATCCATTATGATAAAATGAACATGTAACTACTGTTGACTGACTGCTGCCACATTTCAGGAGTTCACTTTTTGATGTGAGACCAAAGGCTGGCATCATGTACATGATATGTCCGTTTACAGGAAATGGCAAGGAGAAGACACCATAAATCTTTCACTTTAGCTGAATGAGCAGGAAGAGTAGTTAGCAAGGTATAAATGTGTCTTTCTCACTTTGAAGTAATTTATGGCAGTAACAGAGAAGAACAAAACAAAAATCAAAGCCAGTGAGGTTCTGTCTGGCTGAAAGGAAGAAACTCAGGTGGTGCCAGGAATTACTATACCTGCTTGCTAGTTCTTATGTGGTGCATGCCTTATTTAGTCTAAAATACAAGCACATTCGTTTCTGAGTAATATTTATATCAGATCTTCTAAAAATAGTCACAGGAAAAGTACCAAAAAATTCTGTTCTTCCTTGAATTACATTTTTCGTAATTCATAATGCTTGAGTGTGGGAAGGGTATCCCACTGTGGTCCTAATTATAATTGGTATCATCAAAATTTTGTTCCAGAGCTATATCTTACTAGGTCAGGGGTTTTCAACTTTGACAAGACAGGTTTGTATAATACTTGGGGGGTCTTTTTGGGGGGTGCCCTATTGTTTGAGAACTATTATCATTTTTTTTAAATCTTCAAATTGCCCTGGCCATTGTTATTAAGTGGTTAGAGCATCAGCCTGCATATCAAAGTGTCTCAGGTTCGATTCTCAATCAAGGGTAGGTACCTTGAGTTGCAGGTTTGCTCCCTGCCCTGGATCCAGGTGCATGCTGTAGACAACCAGTCAATGTGACTCTCTCTCACATCTATGTTTTTCTCTCTCTCTCCCCCTCCCTCACTCCCTTCCACTCTCTCTGAAAAGCAATGGAAAAAATACCCTCTGATGAGGATTACCAACCAAAAAAAGTCTTAAAATTAATAAATAGGATATGTAAGAGATAAAATTTAGCTTCAGATAAATACATGATCTCATCCCTGCCCACCCCATCAAAATGAAACGGTGCTGTAATGTTGAGAGCCAAAATTAGTTTTGATTTTTTTTAAATAATAAAAGAAATTCAAAGCTAGAACCTCAGTCACCCGCCTCCTACAGACTCATTGCTTTACCAGTGATGTAACTAATTTATTTTCTCCCCAGGCTAAGGCCATATCCTTCAGCAGAGAACCTTCTACATCGCATATATTTAACAGTCATTAAAGTAAAAAAAAAAACTAAACCAAAAAAAAGAAAAAGATTTTTTAAATTATATTTAGGGAAAATTAGCTTTTATTCTCATTTGTCATAAGAGGAGTCCTCTAACATTGTAGCAATGCACCCTGCTACAGGCACAACCAGTGTTTCAGAGTTCAAAGTATCTCCGGCCACTTTTGGTATCTATGATAATAAAAGCATAATATGCTAATTAGACCAGATGTCCTTCTGGAAGAAGCCAGGGCTGTGAGGTTGCCTGCACATGGCCAGAGGGAAGCCAGCCCAGTCCCAGGTGCCGGAGGGAAGCCATGCTGGTAGCTGGGGAAAGGAAGGCCTACACTTGCACGAATTTCGTGCATCCGGCCTCTAGTAAAAATGAAAACACAGATCAATTAATTGTCTTCACAGGAGAGTAGATTAACCAACCTTGTTCTATAAAGCTTACACAGGCCCAATGTTTGAAGTAGCTCCTTACACCCTTCTAAGTTACTCTATTGTCTCTTCCTGGGGAGGGTATTCAGAAAATTTGAGCATTTGGGTAATCATCAGGAGAGCCCAGGAAGAAGTTTGTCGCCAGCTGGAGGAGGAGGAGAAATGCAGCACTAGGGAGCCTCCAGCATCTTTCAGTCCTCCCCGCGCCCACCACTCCCCTTTGGCCAGGGCCTCATTGTCTCTGGCTTCTTGGCTGTAGCTCCCAGTTAGTGGAAAAACATGTTGCTATTTAAAAGCAGTGGTAAGGACAGATACAGGTCATTATACATTTGTCCATACTCATAGAATTTACAACACCGAGAGTAAATCTTAATGTAACTGTGCACTTTGTGTGATAATGGTATCAATGTAGGTTCATCATTGTAATAAATGTACCACAGTGGTAGGGTATGTTGGTGATTGGGGAGCCTTTATGTGTAGGGCAGGGGATATAATAGAAATCTCTGTAACTTCCCCTCAGTTTTACTGTGAACTGATTTTAAAATTGTTTTTTAAAAACTATGTCATGCACAGAGGCAAGGACCATAATTAATATGTATAGCACTGTAATGTTTATAAGAAGAGAAACAGATCATGTCTTAATCTATTATTTTACACTTAATTATTAGCAACTGTCTCCAACCAATTCCTTGTAAAATTGTGGACAATTCTGTATATACTCTTTTGTGAACCTAATTAACCATTGATTCACTTTTTTAAAGACGATTTTTTATTTTTCAATTACAGTTAACATACAATATTATATTCGTTTCAGGTGTATAGCCCAGTGATTAGACATTTATGTAACTCACGAAGTAATTTACCCTGATAAATGTAGTACTCATCTCACAGCACACACATAGTTATTACACTATTACTGACTATATTTTCTATGCTCTACTCCACATGCCCATGACTATTTTATAACTAGCAATTTTTACTTAATTCCTCCCCCCCTTTTCACCCATCCCTCAAAACCCCTCCCATCTGGCCACCATTAAAATGTTCTCTGTAAATAAAAAAAAATTTAAAAAGCAGATGGGAATTCAGCTCAAGAGGAAAAAAATGTCTTTTTTTGGTTATAGCTATTGTTTTCTTTGCTTTAATTTTTTTAAGGTATTTGTAGCAGATTTCACTCCATTTTTTTTTTCATTTGTCTTTTATCAAATTATCCTAATTACTTTAGAAAAACTTTTACCACCAACAAGAAACCAATAATCACAAATAAATGGACATGAACCCTAGCTGGGCACAGCACCTGCGTGCCCTGGGACAGGTGACGAGGAAGATACGTTATTTCCTCCCTGTGTGGGATTTGCTAGGTGGGCAGAAAGCTGATGTCTATAAAACTGAAGTTGAATGTTTGTTAGTGTTTATCTCATTAAATGAAATTGAGAATATATCTAAGAGCCACGTATCAACTATATGTTTTATAAATAGCATACGCAATCATAACATTTTTTCATATGTCAAGATTTTAGGATTCAACTTCCAAGACAGGCAGTAATTTCTTAGTGGGGGAAAAAATAATTTTAATCTTGCAATTGAGTAGATTTCTAATAGGATGGTAGCTCCTGTTAGGATGGTTTCAGGTAAGTTATTAACTTCTTTGAAATCTCATTTGT
The DNA here is from genome assembly GCF_964339955.1 of Pipistrellus hanaki. Taxonomy (NCBI): domain Eukaryota; kingdom Metazoa; phylum Chordata; class Mammalia; order Chiroptera; family Vespertilionidae; genus Pipistrellus; species Pipistrellus hanaki. Next base: position 35,810,162 of record NC_140507.1, read on the forward strand.
AAAATATCTACGTACTTTTTGAAAAATATATATTTTATTGATTTTTTACAGAGAGGAAGGGAAAGAGATAGAGAGCTAGAACCATCGATGAGAGAGAAACATCGACCAGCTGCCTCTTGCACACCCCCTACTGGAGATGTGCCCGCAACCAACGTACATGCCCTTGACCGGAATTGAACCTGGGACCTTTCAGTCCACAGGCCGACGGTCTACCACTGAGCCAAACTGGTTTTGGCTATCTATGTATTTTAAGAAACCTGGAATCTTGGAATCGTTGCCAATGACCATAAATACTTTTTTACTGTGGCCTAGAGATCTTAAGTGTAGCACCAGGTTTTGATAAAAATTCTCCTTAGCAAACTTTAACAATTTTCTATTCAATGGAAAAGGAAGTTTTACCTCCTAAGAGATTCCCAGACCCAGTTACTTTATTTTTTCATCTGTTTGGTTTTTCTGCTTTTCAACAGAACACTTAGTCAAGTTCAATATCTATGATTCTGGAGGCATTAGGATAAAAACTATTATAAAGTAGAATATGTAGCAGCCACTTTTCTCCTAAACTCTTTGTTAGGAAAGTAAGTATAAGGTTCAAAGTTATAGTTTTGTTTATTTTAAGTTACAATTTTTAAAACTTCCAGTTTATGAAGGTGTAAACATTCTCTATGTTTCCAAACTTCAACTCCTACTTAAATTGGCAATAAAAGAGCCTTAATTCATCTTACCTGAGGGCTATCTCAGATCGGATGTTTACAGCAAAGCAACTCATCCTCCAGAACACCCTGTGCTGCCATACCTCTAGTGCTGACTCCTTGCCAGGTGCTTAAAACTACTGTCAGATTACTAGAAGCATTAGTCAGAAAGGAAGTGGATGTTGAATGAGAGGCTGGCTGGCAACAAACTTCATACAGCATTTCATAACCAGATACTGCAGCCCTTTTATAGGGAAGCGCATATATCAAGGCAACAAGTTAGTTAAGACCTACATAATGACCTAGTCCTCCCAAGACTGGCCCCGGGCTAAAGCTGTATCTACGAACTACTCAGGCCAGAGGTCTTGCAGATTGAGGCAATTTACCAATCCACCTGGGTTCTCCTCTCCAAATTCTCAGGCTTTCTATTGACTCCAGAATTGCACAAACGATTCATCTATTTTTCTTCATCTTCAAAATTGATAAAATTGGGGAGGATTCTACCAGCTTGAGAGGAGCTTATGGTATAAAAAGATATGCAAAACATACTACTAAGTCTGTAATGCAGATTCTGGTTGAGTTGGATCTTTTTTATTATTTGAAGGGATAGAAGGCAATTTCTAATAATAGTAATTGAACTATGTTCAAAACTCATGCCACCAATATATGCGAAAACTGTTTCTTCTTTTAAGAACATTTTGTACTATGTGAAACTGCATTAGTTAAGCAAAATGGGTTATGGAATGAGAAAGATCTAAATCCAAATGCAAAACTTGTCCACTTCCTCATCTGTGGCCACTCTCCTTACACTAAATAAAGATATGAGAGGCTCTACCTCATAGAGCTGTTGTCCAGATTAGATGACATAATTCATACAAGGTGCTTTCCTAGTAAGCACCTGGCCAATGTCTAATAAATCATTTTTGTTATATTTTTATAATCAACAAATCCAATTTAATTATCTCTAATACTAAATTTTAAAAAAATCATTTTATTGCCTTAGATTTTATGAATACTCATGAGTGTTTCATGTGTATGTCATATTTTTAGTTTTGATGGTGTGTTCTTTAAATTTAAACCATATTTTATAGTTATATGCAGCATTTTTTCAGCTGGTTTACTAGTACATTTATAAACATTTGTAAGGCCTATTTTTATTTTTTTCTTGTTAAAGATATATACTATTTTCTACTTTAAAAACTGTCTATATAATGTTTACAAACTGTCTACATAATATCCCTATTCCAGCATATTTGTTGAGATAATTTCTGGTTCCTTGTGTACAACCTAATTTTTTTTTTTTTTTTTTTTTTCTTAACGTAAGTTTTGTTAAGGAAAAAAAGGAGGGGAGGAGTCGTGCACCTTACAACTTTACAAACTTGAAGGTTTCTGTTTCTACTAGAATGACTTTTTAGGAAATAAGCATACCGAATACTATGCCCTTTTATTTAAGTTAGGATTGAACCCAAGTGTTTAGGTGAGGCTCAGAAATCTAATGCTGAGGACAGAAGCACTGCACTTTTGTCTTTGGTATTTGATGGCAACATCTCTACATGGCAGTAAAATTCTGAGTTCTCAAGGGTGTCATTCTATTAAAATGTTACTAAACTCTATTAAGTGGTTGTTCAGAATCGCAGTGTAGTTGTTAAATTATTCTTAAATATAACCTCCACTAAGTTTTGGAAATTTCCTAGTAAGCATATAGCCAGTCCACAATAAATTCTAACCTTGCCTTAGGGCATAAAGAAAATAGAAAATTAAGATTTGCATGGCTCTTTTTTTGTTCTGTTTGTATTTAACCTCCAAACATTATTTCTTGAGTCCTTTAATAATGGCTAGTTATATTTGTAGAAAAGTTTTCCTGTTCTTTTAGAAGCAAGAAACCATCAGGTATAATGCACATGCCACTTTTATCATTATGGAAGTTTCAAATCATATACTAGTTATTTTCTCTTTTTCTTCAGATTTTTTTTTTTAAAGATCTCTTAAACTATTTTTGGCATTTGGATAAGACATTCTTTCAATAGTAGCAAAAGTAGCACCTTGGCATATTTTTATTCACTTCAAAAGAATCCTTAAGGAGTGGTTTTATATTTAAAAGCAAGAATTGAATTTTGTTTGCCTAGCATTAACTTCTTGCCAGAATTCTTAAAAATATAAAAGGTCAAACAAACACTCTTAGATATAATAAAACAGTAGTCCCTAGCATTTTATTTATTTATATATATATATATAATTTTTTTTTTTTTTTTTTTTTTTTTAGGGGGTCCTATGTCATAAGCCTAAGTGTCAGAACTGGAGATTAGGAAGGAGATGAATCCAAAAGTTGTCCATTCAAAATGAACTTTCTTGTTATAAAACTGAATTGGACATACTGGTCATGAAATATGCACACACATTGGTTTACAGAAGCTGGTCTGACATTTCCTTTATAGCTTCCTTAGAGTTTCATAAGGATACTTATGCTATGAAATTAACTTTCTGTCACATATAGTCTACTTTATTTTTTAACTCTACAGATATTTTCAAGGGTGAATAGAATATGATTGCTAAAAATATGTTTAGTTTTATAAGAAACTGGCAAACTGTCTTCTAATATGGCTGTGCCATTTTGCATTGCCATCAGCAGTGAGTGAAGGTTCTTTTTCCTCCATATCCTCACCAGCATTTGCCATCAGTATCTTATATTTTAGGCACTGTTATATGTGGGTAGTGGTATTTCCAGGTTTATTTGCATTGGCCTGGTGACATATGATGTTCAGCACCTTTTTCATATGCTTATTTGTTTTCTGTATTCTTTGGTGAGCTGTCTATTCCGATGTTTTACCATTTTTTAATTGAGTTTTCTTATTGTTGAATTTCAAGAGTTCTTTGTATATTGTAGGTACCAGTGTACCAGATTTGTGTTTTCTAAAGATTTTGTCTCAGGCTGTGGCTTATCTTTTTATTCTCTAAACTGTGTCTTTCATGGAGTAGAAATTTTTAATTTTAATGAATGCTTAATATTTTCTTTCAAAATATCCTATATATTATAATAAAAGCCTAGTATGCAAATCGACCAAACAGAATGACTGGTGAAATGACTTGTCGCTATGATGCACACTGACCACCAGGGGGCAGACGCTCAACGCAGAAGCTGCCACCACCCCACAATTGCTATGCCAGTTGCCCCGCAAAAGGAGGCGACCGACCAGCAGCAGCAGGGGGTGGTCCAGTGAGCAGGTGGCCCGAGTCTGGCCAAGGTGGGTGCCAGCAGGGCCTCCTGATCACCCTCCAGTCACCCCACAGATTGGCCCTGATTTCTAGCAGGCCAAGGGACCCTACCCAGGCATGAATTTCATGCATCAGGCCTCTAGTATTTAATAAGGTAGTAAGTGCATTCTTTCTGTAAAGAGATCAATTTGGAGAATCATGCTTTATGAATGTTTATAGATAGAAGTTACCATATTTACTTAATAGCTTATTTTTGTCCTTTTATAATTGAGATGATTTATAACTTTTAATGGTAAGGGGAAATTATTCCCTCAAATAGCTATTAGCCATGAAGAAAACCATCTTTTTTCTTTTGGACATTAAGCTAGTGTATTTGAGTCAGATATTTCTGCCTACATGAATAGAAAAATGAAAGACATTGATGAAAGAAATTGAAGAAGATATAAATAATGGAAAGATAAGTCATGCTCATGGATTAGAAGAAGTAATATTATTAAACTAACCATACTACTAAAGAAATCTACACATTCAATGTGATCCTTATTAAAATTCCAATGGCATTTTTCACAGAAATAAAGCAACCATTCCTAAAATTTGTATGGAAGTACAAAAGACCCAAAATAGCCAAAGCAATCTTGAAAAAGAAAAACAAAGTTGGAGGCAGCACATTGTCTTATTTCAAACTATATTTGACAAGCCTCGTCCATGAACACAGAGTTTCTGGTTGGAATTTTAGTGCCTCATTCCTAAAAATGAATGGAAAACTGAGGATCACCAATATTTGAAGAAAGCTTCTACTATGAGATAGACTGGAACAAACAGGGAAAATAGAGACAATGAGGAAGCAGGTGAAAAGAAAGTTAAGAAGATAGTACAACCATGAAACAAGCACCAGGGGCTCAATAAAAGAATACTCAATTGTTTCTTAATTGAAAATTTTATATCTTTAGGTAGAAAGTTTAAAAATGCAATAGAAGAATTAGAAAAAGTTGAATAAGTCTCCTAGAAAATAAAACACAAAGAGATGAAAATTGGAGAACTGGAGAGATGACTAATAGAAATTACAGAGAGAGCAAACAGAAATCAGAGGAGAGTAAAGTCTCTGAATATCTTTCCAAGAATTGATGAACTTAAATTTCTAGATTGAAAGGTTCTACCAAGTGTCTAGCCTCAACCCATCAAATACAAGGAACTAAGTATGTGGATTGCCAAAAAATTCTCTGCCGCAGCTTAAGACAGAAGAGCTGTATTATCTATGCTTTTATATTTCTGAAGGGAAATGATTTCCAACCTAGGGTTCTGTATCTAGCCAAACTATGAAACCAAATGTGAAGATGAAATAAATACATTTCAGACATGCAAGATGTAAAACATATTTATGCCACACACCTCTTTTTAGGAAGCTAATGGTGGATGTGTTTCACCAAAAACAAGGAAAAAACAGGGTCCAGGAAACAGTTCAACACTTCAGGGTGGTGAAGGCAATTCCCAAGGGGACTGGAGAAAATTTCCAGAAAAAAACATTTTTAAGCTTCTCAACATAATAAGCTGGCTAGAAAAAGTTAGTCTTATCAGGTTTAGACTATTTGGCTAACTTTGCTTTTCAATTTAGAATAATAAGACTAGTAAGTAAAGATTACATCAGCTACACTTGGAAATTATAAAAACAAAATATTGTCTCAAAAGAATGAGCATGTTTTTTCTTTTCTACCTCTTTATTTCAATCCAGAGCTATTTTTACAGGAAGGCTTTATTTTAGAATTCACTGTTAGTCTTTGCTGTCATTTTATTTTTTTAAAGTAAAGATGAGTAAAGATTTTAGTAGCAGAACCTTTCCTCTCCCTCAGATAAAAACCTTATCTGGATAGACCATTCATTATATAAAGGAGAGCAAAGGAGGTTTACACTTGTGGGTATGCAAAACAGTTTATTCTTGTACTAGAGGCCTGGTGCACAAAAATTCCTATACTAGGAGGGGGCGTGTCCCTCAGTCCAGCCTGCTCCCTCTTGGTCTGGGAGCCTCAGGGGATGTCCTACTGATGGCTTAGGCCTGCTCCCCACAGGGGAAGGCACCACCCCCATCACCCTGCTGCTGCTGCTGCCACTACCAGCTGTGGTGGCTGCAGGCCTTTAGCCCTCGCTTCTTAGCACGGGCCCCACCCACTGGTGGGTGCGATCTGGGGCCAGGCCAGCTGTGGGAGTGGCTGAGGAAGGTTGAAGCACAGCATGTCTCGCCCTGTCCAGTCTCTGAGGAGGCATGGTACCAGGACTGAGCCCGCACCGCTGCTTCTGTGGCTGCCTCTGCCAAAGGGCAGAACTGGGACTGGAACTCCACAGCCCCATCTCCTGCTGCCTCTGCGGAAGGGACTATGGCACTGGACTGGCCCTCTCCATGGCCTCTTCTGTGCTGCTGCCTCTCCTGCACTGCTGGCCCTTGGCCCTCACAGCCGCTGCGGCTTTGTCCGCAAGATATCCAGTCTATCCTGTCTATAATTAGCATATTACCCTTTTATTAATATACCGTATTTTTCGGACCATAAGACGCACCGGACCATAAGACGCATCAGTTTTTAGAGAAGGGAAATGAAGAAGAAAAGATTCTGAAACAAATAGTGTCCTAAAATATTTTATGTGCATTAAAACCCAACATCACAGTCATAAATACATGTAATCAACCCTGTAAAGTAAACAGCAGCATTTAGAACCATTTTAGAACCGGGCAAGCACACAGAGACCACACAGAGCCGGGCAAATAAAAAAACTTTTTTTTTAAAGTATATGTGTAGGCTATATTTGGACCATAAGACGCAGGGACTTTTTCCCCCCACTTCTGGGGGGGGAAAAGTGCGTCTTATGGTCCGAAAAATACGGTACATTGTATTATTTTCCATATGAACAATTGTAAACTACCTTTGCCCCATCCTCATAAAAGAGATGGGACTGAATCTGCTTTGGTTGGGGCCTGTCCCACCTATATACCTTTCCTTCCTCCTGGCACCTCTGAGACACTTTGGAGATTGCAGAGCATTTGAAAAACTATTGCTCTAGCTAAAAAGGCTACTGAACACACAGCTTACTTCATTCTTACTTCTCAAAATTATAACCTGAGGACCCACAGTCTCAGGAGGTGAATCAGAAGATGGTGTGACATTGCTGCTGCATGGTGAGCTTGTGTAGCTGAGCACTTGGGACATAAATGCACACTGACAAATTTGTATCTCTGATTGTAACAGTCAGATTCGTTTCTAATGAAATGTCTATGCCTGGGTTTCAAATAAATGCTGGAACCTTGAAATTAGTAGCTTATATTTCTTTTCCTGTATATGCATGTGCTGAGGCAAACCTGGAGCCTCCAGACAGCACCATGTTTGGGGTGGGGAGCCTGCATTTAAGTGCTCCTGGTAATACATCCTTTGTCCCTTGTAATGCTGCCCTTTCTCTTTCCCGTGTCACCTCCGTAAAAGAAACTGTTGACAGATTTATAGTTTTAAATAGCTTTCCAGATACAATCTTCTTTGGTAAATAAATCTAAAAGATGAGGTTAAAGAATAAAAAAGAGATAGCAATTCCATGAGAATTTGAGTTTTTATATAGTGTGGTCATTATAGAATGTCTTTCATATCAGAATTGAACCTGCCTATGTACCATGAAATTGTACAATACACAATAATAGAGCATGGCCATAACTTTTCAGTCTGAAAAATGATTTGTCGTTGGCAGGTATTAAAAATGCCAACTTTACTGCCTTTATAACCTGCTGTGGGAAAGGGTAGTTCCTTCCTAAACATTTTGTGAACTGGTTAATGTTTAATATTTAGTTGTAAGGCTTGGTAACATAATGAAGAAACAGTTATAAATCTTGTGTGCTTTGTGCTTTAAGTTCATGTTGCTTCCCCATTTACCTTTACTTTTGAGTTCTTTAACTAGTGCAGAAAATATAGCTTATGAAATTAAAAGAGGAAAATAACACTTTTAAAACTTTACCTTTTATATCTCTACCTATAATTTTGAGAATTAAAACTTTGAGCAAGTGCATATCTTGGCAGGCAAATTATTTTAATCTGAAGTTTGATCAGAGTACAATTAGAAGAACACTCTGTATCACAGCTAGAGGTATTATTATCTTCTTATGTTCAACCTAAAAAGCAGATGCACGAATTACCATTTCAACTTAGAAAATACGTTTTTATCTTGAAGATCATGAGAAATAAGTTGCATGTGAAAATTAACAGAGCAGTCCCTCATTTTTATCACTCAGTCATTCTCTAAGAACACTGCCTGTGACACCTGTGAAGAAGGAGTTGTGTCCCCAGCAGGAGTAGATGTGCCCAAATTTAGCTTGGTTGATGGTACTCTTATAGAATTGCAGGACTATGCTGGAAAGTGACGGTAACACCCCAGAAAAGCCCCACTCAGATGCTACTTTTTAGGCCAAACCATTACTGAACACACCTTTAAGGAAACTTGCACCTTCCCAACTTGGCAAGAAAATAGTAGTTGAAATGGCTTGAGGATGTTTTTCAGTTCTTTTTCATCTTCATCTGTTTTTCCACCTGAGGAAACAGTTAAAAAAAATATCCATCTGTTGTTATATTTCTTCATTTTGTTTTAATTAAATGAGTGTTCTTTTGTTGTTAAGAATTGAGGGCGCTGATGAAATCCTGCCAGCCAAGGCCCAAAGGGGTCCATATGAATGCTGCTCCTTGACTTAGGCTGTGCTCAGTCACTGTGGCCTCATTCTATGTAGCTTTTCTCCCTGGGTGTTGAGCTCTCCTCTTACTCTCCTTGGTTTCTAGCTAGTTTACTTACTCCCAACAACACTGTTCCCTGGGTACTTAAGACCCATTGTTCATTTGCTGGGCTGTGATACACACGCATTTGAATGAAATTTAAGCTTTGTGTTTGCCATTTGTAGCTTATACTGGAAAGTCATCCTGGTCCTACAGATAAAATCTATGGTGGGCATTATTCTGAATATGTCTCTGGTTGTTTCTTTTAATATCTCCATAATGATATTGGTCGATTTGGTTTTCTCATAGGAACATGAATAAGATTTACCTATACTAGTTTTTTGGGGTTTATAATAATTAATACTTCACATGCTGAGAATCATGATGCCATTAATAATAATACACTGAAGTATCCAGTGAAATTCTTTGAGGTGTTGGCAAGGATGAACTTTCCTATCAGTTTAGAAATGCTTCCACCAGTCAGGATAACCAACATAAAATTTCATCACTCAGTCTTGATGCTCAGGTAACACCAGTAGTCAGGGTAACACTGTTGAGCTTTTATCTGCTGGAAAATGTTTTGCTTTCCCTTTTCAAAGATGACTGTTGACAGATAACCCATTTTCTATATGTGTGGATGTAATGAAAATACCACTATGAGTTCAGCAAACTTTCATTACTAAATTCACACAAAGTCCATCTTTGGGATTTTACTATCGATATTTGCAAAACTTGCTTGTGCACAACTATGTCTCAAAGCTATAAACTTTCCCCTTCTTGTTCCTTTGTGCCCGCTTGTTGTTTCCAATATCATTCTCCCTCAGTCTCCAATATTGGATGCTAAATGGTCATAAAAATTAGTTTGGGGTTGCTTTGCTTATAGTCATCTCACATCAGAACCCCGATTATCAGCTTGTTATTCTCTAGAAAATGTTCCAAAAAAGCTAGAAGATAAGGCGTTAGAGATAAGTTGCAACCAGAAAGGGAGTGTATCCACCTGAAGAAGCTTTTTAAGGACACATGAGATACAAGCCTCCTAGACCACTCACAGTGACTTCCTCTTGAGTCAGGTTATAAATTATTTTTGTTGGGGAAGAATAATAAATAAATCCATAGCCGCCAGATTCTGTTGGCCTTTGTTATACATTCAGTAATCTCGCAATATACTAATACGATTAGTAATGTTTGCCACAATGTTGTTGAGTATTTATTATGTGCTAGACATCAGTACTGTACATAAGTTATCTAATATAATATAACAACTATGAATTATAAAATTAGTATACTCATTTTACAGAATAAGAAATCTGCCCTTATACTGTCTCTTTGTATTATAGAAATTTCTAACCCTGTTCACCTACCTTCTAATCCTCTTGGCTTTGTTCTTGCTTCAGAAAGTCTGTTGACCCATTCTTTTTAGGTTTTTTATCCAGAAAACTCTCTCTTGTCATACTTAATGTCATATTGTATTATAAATTTGTTCATGTGTCTTTCTCAACCAGACCATTGTTTTCTTAAGTAGTAAATAATTAGTGGCTTAATTAGTAAAATCTGTTCCTGAAACCTAGTATTTATGTGGAGCACATCTGCATGAACAGAGTTCCTCTTCTTGATACCTTGAGCAGAGAGGTGGGTGGGGCGACTCAAATATGAGGTTTGGTGCTGTTGTTGCTCTTTGCGGTTGCAGAATGGACGGGCGTCTGGGCAGAGGGTATTGTCCAGTCCTTGGCTCCCACACCAGCTCACCATTAACAACTTTGTCCTCTTTGCTACCATATCTAGTACTACTTGAGGGGAAAAAGGAGTGGGGGAGGGGAGCGGAGAGGGAGGCATGGGGAGTCCTGTTCTCTTACGTTGCTGAGAAAGAAGTGAGGATGACTGGATATAAATGATTTTGTAAGCAGGGGCTGGAAAGTTGAAGAAGGGAGTTGGATTCAATGATTCACAAGCTTCAACTTGAGTTTATTTCATGAATCTTTTATTTGACCTATAGTATTACTGAATTATGTTAAGAAACTGCTATAAGGTTGAGCCTTGCCCTTTATTATGCATAGTATATAGTACATACTAAAATCTGATCCCTTTTTTGGAAAAATAAATAAAGAAAGAAATCCAAACTTAAAAATGTAAACATACTAAGTTTGAAGTATCTATGGCTCATCTTAATGGAGTTGATTATTCAGACTAATCTTCATTTTGTTTTAATTTCTCTCCACTTAAAAATCAATTCATTATATGAAATTCTAATTAATATAGACCTATTATTGCATAAAGAGAACAGAGAAGCTGCATATGAGTGAATGGTTATGTACTTAGGGAAGGATTTTTGTTTTGTTTTTTACTATAAATTAGTACTATTTTCTAGATAAGAAAATAAGGTTAAATATACTGAGGTAACAAGTAATCCATTTGTTTCCTGGCCTTACATAATTCCTGTTTCGGTCAGGACCTGTCCATGTTGGTGGTTTTGTTTGTGCAACATTTTTGTCCAAGTTAAGCTTCTTCTATAGCATTTTCTTACTTTCTGACCCATTTCATAATCTAGCCTCTATTCATTATCACAAATAATTAGTGTATATAGTATGTTTATTGTGGCTCAATAGTCTTAAAGGGTTTTTGCAATTATTTTAATGCTTGCATTTCTGCAATTTCCCTTTTTCAGAAAGAATACCTTTGTAATACAGCAATAAGTTGTCAGAATCTTAGAGTGAATTGATTGATCAAAGAAAACTAACAGTGCCTGGCCTGCAGTTTGTACTTAATAAACATTTGATGAATGAAAGACAGAATGCATGCGATTTCATTTTTGTGAAAGTTTACTACACTGAAAAGTCTTAAATTTTCTCCAGAAAAGAGTAGTAATGCATATTCTTTTTGTAATATCTGAATATTACAAGTGCTTTTATTAGTCTCAGGTACTCACCAAAGCATTCATTGCAGACAGCGACTTCGCTTACCTCCTTTCCCTTGGGATAAGTTTCAATATTTGATGATAACAAGTTTGGATAGGTTCTGGTTTGGGCAAGGTTCAGATTAATTATATAAAAGAGTATATAATGTTTTTAAACCCTATCATATCCTGTTTCCCAATTCTCCGGTACAAGTGCTGTAGGCACTGATTTAATCTGGCAGTGATAATTGGACTCCCTGCTAGAATAGTCCATGTGTTTGGAGAGGCCATGTGGTCATGACAGGACGTCATTCTTATACGAAAGAACTTGAGGCAAGAATCTAGAATGAAGAACCAACACTTGATCTCACCAGAATATTGGCAGGTCTGTGATCGTAGACATTTTGGTCAAAGTCCAGTTTATTGAGGGTCATAATTTTCAGTAACAGGAAGAATTTCAAAGTTAGTTGTTGGATGGGTCGGAAACAACTCATATGCTGCATGATTGAGCATGTTTGCTGTTAATTTCTTGAGTTGTGCAGATATACTAGCTTTCACATCCAATTGTGCTGGAAACAGTTTGTATTTTAATTGGATTATGTTCACCTTAATTTTTTGGCAGTACTTTTTCCTCTGACCGTTGGGTGGTTTTCTTTTATTGTTTGTTTTGTTTTTTAACCTCCTCCAATTTCATTGTTTGTTTGTTTGTGTGTTTGTTTTAACCTCCTCCAATTTCTACCATTCATTTAACTGGATCATTATGTAGTCCAGTTAAATGTAAACAACCACAGACATGCTCTGTAACATCTCACCTCTCCCCTTGAGGCCGTGCTTTCTCAGTTCCGGTAAATGACATTTGGGGCTCCAGAAACCAAGCAATGAGACCCCTGCATGTAGTGCTGATGAGTTTGTAAGCAGTGTTCACAGAAAGTTCTGGTCCCCTCTTCTGTTCCAGTTCGGTGTGGTTTTAAATTGTCTTTCCATTATTTTAGTTTCTTTGGGACCAGGAGGAGGAAAAGGGAAGTACTGTGGCAATCCAGCGTATCATCTTAAGTAACTGACTTAATTAGTTTATTCTTTAATTTTTATTTATGAAGCTATAAAATTATAAAGCATGTAATAAATGCATAAGTACAATACTTAAGCTTTTTCTTGGATATGTACATTCTAAAAATTAGTTATGTTTCTGCATTAGTATGATTTATGTGCTGAAGTTTTCAAGAGAAATTTTAAAATTTTTAAAATATTTTTTATTATTTTTTTAATTGATTATGGTATCACATAATTGTCCTCATCCTCCCATTCCCATCTCAAACCCCGCCCTACATATGCCCCTACCCCCATATAGTCCATGGCCACTGGCTAGGCCCATATGCATGCACACAAGTCCTTTGGTTGATCTCTTTCCCTTATCCCCACCTTCCCCTACTTTCCCTCTGAGGTTTGAGAGTCTGATTGCTGGTTCTCTTTCTCTGGGTCTATGTTTGTTCATCAGTTTATATTGTTCATTATTTCTCCTACTTGTGTGAGATCATGTGATCCAAGAAATACCCTTGTAAGAACCTAAATTGCGACAAGCCATAATGGTTATGCTGAGAGGCAAATGAATTAGTCTATAGTGAGTTCCTTTCTGGGCCAACAATTCTTTTGAGTCCCAATTTCAATGTCAAACAGTTCCTTATGTGTACATGCCAGCCATGATATTTCAGATCTGGTTGGTGAGAAATTTTAAATCTTTGAAATTTTAAAATTTATATTTTTTATACCATAAATGGAACTTTGCATCTTCTGGACACTGAAATAACCTTTAGGATTTAGGACCATGGAAAAGAAATCTGAAATGTGAATTCACATGACCTCTGGTTTAAAAAAAAAAAAAAAAAAAAAAGATTCTTTAAATCTTCGATTAGAAGAAATGTATATAAAACATATATACATATTGGAAGTATAGCAGAGAGACAGAGAACTCAGCCTCTGGAATTAAGCAAACTTGGATTTGAACCCCATCACTGATATTTACTGGCTCTCTGGTCTTTAGCAGTTTTCTCATATGTCATGGTTATTGTCATACTATTTATTTCTAGAGTCATTGTGAAGACTAAATTATTATCTAAATAATTTGTCTCTAATACTAATAAGCAAATAGCTGGGGGGGAAATTTGAGGATGTATGAGTCACATTCTTTTAGAGTACTGGAGGCAGGGGGGAAATGCACCATTTGGTGTATTAGAGCTGAATTAAACACCCTAATCCAGACACTAGGAGATCTTTAGACCTGCTCGCGGCCAGTGTAGTGCCTGTAGTTGTTGCAGGCTGGTCTCAGATAGATGCACCAGGAGGGGTACAATGCCAGGGCCAGTCACTTCACCTCTGGGCCTCAGTTTCTTTGTACCTATTTTGAGGATTGTTAGGGCTGCTAATTAAGACCCTACTTTGACATACTTTCACTTTAAAGCAGAAGAAAGATACTAAAATAAAAGGATAAATATAAAAAGTGTAGAAGCAACCAAGATGTCCTTCAGTAGATATGGCACATCAGACAATGGAATATTATTCAGCACTAAAAAGAAATGTGCTAACAAGTCATGGAAAGACATACTAAATGAATAAGGCTAATCTGAAAAGGCTACATACTGTATAATTCCAACCATGTGATATTCTAGAAAAGGCAAAGGTATAGAAACAGTAAAAAGGTTGACAGGGGTTAAGGTGAGGGGAAGGGGTGAATAGTGAGAGCACAGGGAATTTTAGGGCAGTGAAACTACTCTGTATAATACTTTAACGGTGAGTACCTGTCATAATACATTTGTCCGAACCCATATACTGTCCAACGCCTAGAATGGCCCTGATATAGACTATGGACATTGAGATAATGAGGTGTCAATGTGGATTCATCATTTGTAACAAATGTCCCACTCTAATGGGGGGTGTTGATAGTGGGAAAGGCTATGTGTATATAGGTGCAGGGAATATCTGTACTTTACATTCAACTTTACTATGAACATAAAACTGCTATAAGAAATAAAGTCAATTAAAACACACACACATACAGGAGGGGAGAAAATGAAGGAGAGAAGAATTAAAAAGGCTGCTCACTGAGCCCACCCTTGCCCTCACAGCCTGTTCACAGGCGGCCCTTCCACTCTGTGGCTCTCTCTCCCCTCCAGTCTCACTTCCGTGTGGATGGTAAGGCAGTTTTTTCCCCAAAGTGAATTCCTAGAAACAGTGCCATAAAGCAGACTGCCACAAAACAGATCATTGTTGAAAGAATTCCATTTCCTTATACAGATAACTGAGGATTGCATTCCTGACCAGAACTTGCCATCAAATTAAAAAGTGTGCTCCACGTTCTTGAAAACAAGCCTGTGTGTGCACCACACATTGATCAGGACCCTGTGGCCCATGAGTGATTGGTCCATAACACCACAGCTTGGAGACAATCATGTTTTACAACCATTTGGGGAGAGTATATTCCTTTAAACCTCCTTTGGCTCATTGTTGCCGTTATAATACGACCTGTCTGGACCAGTGGTGTCCTGCAGCCACTCCTGTGGCCAGAGGGATGGGCACTATGACAGACCTATCAAAGGCTGGAGGGGCTGAGGCAGTTCTCTTCAGAAGGCTTCATTTGTTCAGATAACAGTAGTGGGAAAGGAGGAAGAGGAAGAGACAGAAGGGTGGGAAGGGGAGAATGTCATGTTTCCTGCCTATATCAAGATTGTAGGAACTACAAGGATTTTCACAAGAGTTTTCTCTCATAGCCTGAAAGGGAAGGTCATTGTTCCAGAATTGGACATTGAAGGTATAAAGATTACTGTGCTTCACAAAAACTCTAAACATAGGTGCCTTGTACATTTCTATTACCTTTGTTACTGGAAGTCTAGGTCAGGTGCTCCATAAAGTTTTTATCACCTGTGATCTGTAAAGCATATGTTCTACCAGAAAATCCTCCTAGTCACCAGCCCTCTGGTTTCCATACACATGACAATGGAAACTTCTCTGTGATTGCAGACTAGCATTATGATGCTAAGGATGTTTATAAAACATTAAATTTCAATCAAAGAGATAATATTTTTAATCATTCTTAATCCCTGAATAATGCTGCACATTAATAGCTTATACCATGTAGCTTCAAAATTTCTTATAGGATAAGCTTTGATTTCATGCTACTGTAGAGTACCCTGTCTTTTTTATAGGGTTAGAGAATCTCCTATTTGTTCTAAATAAATTCTTTCTATCTTTTTATTCCGCTGCTGAATAAAAGAACAGCAGTTGCTCCTACCCAGAATCCCAAATCTGAGTAAGTGCAGTTTCATAGGAACAGTATATAGAATGGGGAGTTGACTGTCTGAATGATGAGGGGTCAGCAGGCTATGGTCTGCCAGGTCACACATGTCCACAGTCTGGTTTTATAAGGCCCAGAATCTAAGAAGAGTTTTTCATTTTTAAGTGAATGAAGAAAAATAAAATGAAGAGGAAAAATACATGAAATTTTCAATTCAGTGTTCATAACGTTTTATTGGAACACAGCGACTATTTACAGTTTGCCTATGGCTGCTGTCACACCACCAGAACAGATTTGTGTAGTGACAGGAGGGACTGTTCTCCACAAAGCCTCAATATTTCCTACCTGGCCCTTGACAGTATAGATTGGCTGGCCTCTGATCTAAATAATTTTTCACCAACTACCACTCTGCCCACACACTTTATTCATATATTTCTCTCTCTCCCTTCCCCCTCTTTTCACACATACATCATTTTGAATTTGGCAATTAGAATGAAAAAGAAATAAAACAGTGACCCTCCAGGAAATGGTGAGCAAAAAACACATTTGGTTTTCCATTGACTTGTCAACTTTGACCTCTTTTCATTTTTTCTATTGTCTTTTTATAGAATTTCTAAGGCCATGCCATTTCCCAACCTATTTAGTATTTAAGGTGGGGGTTAGATCTGATATATATTTTTTTTACTTCCATAAAAAGTTCCCTGTTAGTATGTGGTCCCATTTTTAACCTATTTGCAGACACCCCCGATTATCTCAAATCACTTTCACATGGGGCTGAGGTTAAGCTTTATTTCTCTTGGCATGTCCCTGCCACAGCAGACACTTCCTCTTTGCCTTGAAAGGACAAAACGATGTTCAGCTGTCTGGGCTCAGGCCCAGTGTTTGATTTATACATTATTTAATTTCCTCCTGAAAATTGGAAGCAGGACTTTCAGGAATGGAAGTCAGTATTTTTCATTTGTTTAAGAACACTTTTAGGTCTAATATAATCATCAGTAGTAGATGTCAGCATGATTAGGGGGTGACTTAAGGTAAAGCAAATAAAACATGAATACAAAGGGAAAGTACTTACAATAGAGAAGAGCTGAATGTTTTGAATAATCATTATTGTATGTGTTATTGGGGTTTTTTTGTGTGGCTAATCTACATTCAGCAAACTTTTCTGTGCTACATTTGGGGGCACTGGTCTTACCTATAACCATTATATGATAGATGAAAATGTCAGGGGATTAGAAGTTTGAGAAGAACATAATGTAATTTTACAGAGGATTTTTTGTTTTTGTCTGAGCTGCTACTGCATTTATCTCCACAATTAAGTTCCTGCACGTGCCAGGATGTGAGTGCCAGAATAGTTTGAAATTCTTACAGCAGTGAACTCAGGAAATTAAAAATTAACTCTGGAAATACCATCTCTTGTTTTACATCCTCCTTTGGGTAGTATATTCCTTTTTTTAAACCTTCTGTAGATCGTTGTTACTCTTTAGTTACAGCCTGTCTCATTTTTACCACCAAAGTTCTTAAAAGTCTGGCACGCCCACAGTCTCCTCGTCCTTTCTTGTCCTCACAACTGATTCACTTCTTCACCCCTGACAGTCTGGTCTCCCCTCCCTCCTCCACTGCTGCCCTGATCTCACCAACTCTATCCTTATCTCCCAGCCAGTAACTACCTCCAAGTCCTTGGCTCTGCTGCTTTCCTGCTACACCCCCCAGGCTTCATTCCCCTTCCTGAAACCCTCGCCGCTTTCCATGTGGACTGTCTCAGTTTCCTGTTCATCTTCCTCTCTGGTATAGACTCCTCTCCTGGTATGGCACTGAGCTGGAGTTTTCCCCAGAGTCCATTTTGTGGACCTCTTCTCTCCCTACAAGCTTACCCTTTCCTTCCCATCCTTCCTCAGAGCCTGAGGCCTAAGGAGACCTAGGAGGGCTGCCAGGAGCAGTCTGGAACAGCCCCCCTTCCAAATCCTGGTCCAGGGCTGCTTCTGAGCCCCTGAATACAGTCCCCTGTGCCTGGCTCATCAGTGTTCCTCCTCATGAAGGGCCTCACCGCCAGCCACTTTCTTCACACTGCATTCCCTTAAAACCATTCTTGAAAGAAATACTTTGTGATGTTTCTGAGCATCCATAGTAGAAGAGTCAGCAGCTATGGGTTTACTTCTAGACCCACCCCTTATCCATTTGCTAAATGTTGGGTAGATTTGCCTAAGTTCTTAAGTCTCTTTGATCATTTATGGATGGTGGGGGGAGTGGGTTGAACCTTTGGATAAATCAGATGTGGGAGTCTGAGGCACTGGGGCATCATCTGTGGCAGTGGTGCTGGTAACTGCTGTCATCGTCATCAGTGTTGCCTTCCACGCCAGCGTGTTGTTTCTCATAGTTCAGTTGCTTCACTTCCCTTTCTAAGTTTCCTCTGATGTAGTTGTCTTATTTCCCCTTCTGAATTCTAGGCCCCCTCGAAGTGTCTTTTAAGTCCCCTGATCCCCAAAAGCATGGAACAGTGACCTGTGCCTCAATTTTCCCGAGTGGGTTGCCTGAGTAGAACAGCCCTTCCTTCCCCTACAGGAAACACAGGTTTCAGTGTTCTCATGATTCAGAGCTCGTCTGTTTGTAGCCACATCTTCGTATTACAGTCCTATGTTCTATTTTGTCACACAAAACTTGCCTTAAAAATGATAGCATTTTAATTCCTTAACGAATTATGGAGCTATATATTTAGATCTAAATAGCCTGAAATAATTTTTATTAGGTATATAAATGCTACCAGTAGTAAAATATTTAAAATAAAATGACAAATTAATATATACTTAAAGTGCTTATATTAAAATGTATCTGTCTTGCTTTTGATTTTATACTTTCTAATGTATGGAATCAAAGCCAACTGCAAAGTTTTTTGGCTTAAGCAACTAGTAATTTTTTTTTTTTTCATAATGTTTTTTTCTTATAAAGTTCTTACTTTCTGTCTCTGAATATATAGTTCTAGAAAGCAGATTGTCTGCTTCTCAGAAGTGTCACTTCTTCACAAATCACACTTAATGCTGGCTACATTGCCCAGTCACAGACTTATCATTTGGGGAACAGGAATGTGGATTATGTCCTGCTGGTAGTTTTGCAGGAAAGTAGGGAAGAGCTGAGCTCTGACTGATCTGAGCTTCTGTGATGGGAACGCTGCCACTGGTGGGTTTGACCTGCCCGTGGCCATTGAGGGGCCATGGGAACAGTGTCAATGCACTTGCAGTCCCCAGGATGTCCCCTGGCCAGGCAGTCAGCAGTCAGCAAGCCTTTCTGAGCAGCAGTTGCTGAGCTCAGTGTTGGTGGGGTCTCAGGCTGGGGACAGCTCTGTGATAAGCCCTGGGAAAGGGTGCTCAGGAGGCTGCAAGGCCGGGGGGGGGGGGGGGGGGGGGGGTTGTGCGCAAGACAGACTGAATTCACACTTTGAATACTTTCAGGAATTATTTTTAGCCACTTAGAAATATGAAATAATATCACAGCTGAGAGCTTTATTTAACACTAGTGACCTGGTGCATAAAATCCATGCATATTAAAAGGGAATTAATTAGAGGAAATATTTTAATATTGCTATTTGCCCTTTCTCTAGTATAGAAGTGTCAGAGATGAAAGAACATTAGTAAAATGTATATGAAAATCTTCCTCCTTTCAGAGTCTGGGGTGCGCCAGGGGAACCAGAGTCAAGTCCCTGCCCACACATGTGTGCCTAGAAATCTCTCGAGACCCAGACCCAGCCAGACCCACCCCCATTGGGCTAGAATAAGACCCGATCTGCCCCAGCCCCATCAAGCCCCGCCGGGGCAGGGGCATGGGCATAGCCTGAGGTCCCCCGGCCCTGGCCAGGGCAAGAGGCACTCCTTGAGGTCCTCCGTCAAGCCCCACCAGGCGGGGAGCACAGCCTCAGGCCCTTGCTAATTGCTTATTAAAACTCATTATGGGAACTCCGGCCTCCACTGTGGGCACAGCCATCTTGACCATTACGGCATGATGGTCAGTTAGCATATTTCCTGTTTTTTAGATAGGATTCATTTAGCACTGATCTCTACTTAATCTCTTCTATTTTTATTTGGTTACTACCGGTAGGTATAGATACTTAGTGCAGCCCCATTTTTGTGGAAGGCCAGCCAAGAGCACACTTCAAATCACTAGGTATCAATGCTAGGTAGACTGGTTCTAGGACAAGAGGGTAAAGCTCAGTGATTCTACAGCCTGTGGGAGAAAGTGTTTTAGTTTTTGTAAGTTGGAACAGTCTGCCTACACAGTATATATGATACAAAGTGCAATATAGCTATAAGTTCCACATTTGGTCAAAACCAAATTATTAGGTCTGAAGTCCTAACTTTAGTTAACGTAAGTCCAATATCAGATCTTATTGTCTTCATTTGTTCCCCTTCTTTCTTCACTGCTCTCATTCATTCATTCACCATATATTTATTACCTAATGTGTGCCAAGGAAGGTTCTAGGCACTGGCGGATGTTAGTGAACAAAGTAAACAAGTCAGTGCTCATTGTGGAGCTTCATTTTTGTGAGAGGAAACAGACTACCAACAAAATAAATTGCAATGTCATCTATTAGATAGCAGTGGGGTGGGGTTGGGGGTGCAACCCAGGAAAGCAAGAAAGGGTTTATGGGGAGAAGACACCAGGTTTTAATAAAGTGACTGAGGAAACCTCACTGAAAAGGTACATCTGAGTAAAGACTGAAGGAGCTATGCAGATGTTTACCTAAGGGAAGAGCATTCCAGAAGAGAGAACAACAAGCACAGATGCTCTAAACACAACTGAGCTTTTCATATTTCAGAACAGCCAGGAAGCTGGTGTGAAGAGAATGTGGGGTGTTCTGTCCACTTGCATAAAGTGAGAAGGGTGATTGGTACCAAATGCTGCTGATGGGCCAATCCAACTAAGGGCTAACCATTGGATTATGATTTTGTTTTTAAAAAATCTTTATTGTTGAGAGTATTATAGATGTCCTCAGTTGTCCCCTCTACTTGGTTCCTGCCTCATCACAGGCCTTCATCACCCTATTGTCTGTTTCCATAAGTAATGCATATATTTTCATTCCTTGGTTTATTTCTTCCCAACCCACCCTCACCCCCCAGTTATGAATTTGACAGAGCAGTTCTGTGTATGGTCTGAGTTTCACTGAGTGAATTTGAGTCCAAGATGGAAAGGCAGATATATACAGCTCTCCCAGGAGTTCTGCTGGTGATGTATTTGTGACAAGGGAGAGGTTGTGTTTTTAAGATGAGACATTACAGCATATATTAATATTTCCTCTAATTAATTCCCTTTTAATATGCATGGATTTTATGTTGGGAAAAGATGATCCTGTGTGTGGGATACATACAGCAACAAATCTTGATGTAGGGAAAAAGGAATGGAGTCCAGTGCATAAATAGGATGCATCTTAGGAACCATTGAAGTAGGAAGAAGTGAGTGTGCACGGACAAGTAAAGGGAGCAAGCAGGTAGCATATTGAAAGTTCTTTCCTGCTATGTAAACAAAAGCTGTCTTTACAGTGTTTGAATAAAATCCTCTCATAAGGTCATTTACTCACTTGTCTCTAGAGCTAGCTCCATATTTGGCAAACTGTTAAATTATTCTTGTTCCTTTTATTGAACAAAATCCTGTTTCCTGCAGCACGGGTTCTGGTTCTGCTTGTAGAGCCTCAACAGTTGTAACCCTTCCTTCCCCAGGAGGGCGGGAACAACTTTTCACGGCTCCTTCATTCCTTTGGCTCTCACACCCAGCCCCTCAGTGTTGCTGCCAGGATGTGGGTTAAGCCCCTCTCACATGTGATTGCTCTCTCTCCTAAGAAGGCTCAGGCTCATGAAATCAGCTCCACTTATCCACCAGCGATGATTTGTCCTGGCCTTTGGGGTCTTTGTTTTCCTAGGTATGTGCCTTGCACATATTCAGTGTATCTCACACATCTACACTCTTGACCAGCAGGCCAACAGGGTTTCATCTCAGGTTTTTCCCCAGGGTGCAGCCAAGAACCAAGCACAGCTGCTAGGGAGACCCCTCCACTTGACCCTTTAGGATAGAACTGTCATTTCTGAGTTTCACATGACTCCAGGTAAATCAATATAGAAAACAGGAGACATGGTCAGATTAAGTGGTATGAGACAACAGAAAAGGGATGTGTTACCAGAGTTTGAGCCTGGATGATGGAGAAAGGTGTATCACTGAGGATGAGTTAGTGGGGCAGATAGTTTTCAGGTCAAGATGGCTCATCTGGTGTTGGACACTTTGTGCTGTAGGTTCCTAGAGAGATGCCGGAGATGAAGATGAATGATCAAAGGTACATAGGAGTGTATTTGAAGACCTGAGAGTAGGTTCATTCTTTGAGAGATCATAGGTAAAAACTAGAAACCAAGGGCCAAGAATACTACATCTACATTAGAATTGTCTGTGGATGTGAGTGTGTGATCCTCTGAGAATTAGAAGCACATTACCATGTACGTGAAAAATTGATGCAGGAAAACCACACTGGTTTGAATTACCAGGATAAATAAGGAGTCCTGAATTTCCTTTCCCTATCCTCACTTCCCCAGCCCATGATACCGCTCCTGACAGTTCAGGAGCTGAATCTAAGCTGACCTTGGTCCTGCTAGTAGCAGGTTATTGGCAGCAAGGGAGCACCGGAGGTGGTGACAGTGTGAGCCAGGTCATTCTGTAGCTGTGACTGGAGCTGTCAAAGGCTGAGGTCTTAAAAGGCTGTTTGGAGCAAAGCAATGTGAAAAATGGGAAGAACAGGCCAAAGGACCCAGAAAATAGGATTTCTAACACTCACCTTTCTGAAATTTAGAATGCGTGAAAATGGGAGAAGCAATATTCTTAGAATTATATCCATGCTAAAGTGCGTAGGAGCATCTTCCCAGTTCTTTCTTTTTTTGCTGGAATTTGACTTGTTCTACTTGACTGCCTTTAGACTTTGATTGACATGTAAATAAGTCTTAAAAGGAAACAAAGGACTGGAAACCACTCAAATGCCCATTACTGAGGACCTGGTTGAATAAACTATGCAACTGTAAAGAAATGAGAAATAGCTCTCTACAAGCTGTTAAGTGATTTTCAATTGTTAAATGAAAAGGCAAGGTAAAGAAAAGTGTGACTAGTATGCCAACATTTTTATCTTAAAAGATGGCAATAGGCTGTGGAAAGCTTCACCACCAAAAAACAAATGAATAAATATATTCCAGCCAATAAACAAAGAAGGAAGGACAGAAATAGGATAGCACCACTTTGCAACCCTTAATGAAGTAAAAGGACTTGGGCAGTTATAAGTGACTACTAACTATAAAAAGAAGGGTAGCCAGACATCATATGTATCTCTATAACACCTGTGAAGTATTTGTTCCAAAAAATCCAACCTGACTCAGCTCAAGCCGTTAGATCTTAGTATATATGTACAGGAAATGCAACAGACAGAATATGTTAAATCATACCACAGGGA
This sequence comes from Pipistrellus hanaki, assembly GCF_964339955.1. Lineage (NCBI taxonomy): Eukaryota > Metazoa > Chordata > Mammalia > Chiroptera > Vespertilionidae > Pipistrellus > Pipistrellus hanaki. The sequence continues at coordinate 35,833,434 of NC_140507.1, forward strand.
CGCTGTTAGAAAATAAAGAATGTGGAAATGAGACAGGATGTATGATCCAGTTTCTTCAATATACATTGTAAGGGAAAAGGAGATATCCTTTAGATTTGAGACATATTAATTAAATTCAATGTATAGATCTTGATTCCAGTTTGGACAAATTGTGAAAAGCAATTATGAATAATTAGCAAAATTTTAAGACTGACTAAATATTGATAATATTAAGAAATTGCTATTTTTAAATGGAATAATGATATGCTTTTTCAAAAAGCATTCTTTTATAGCTATATGGATTAAATATTATGATTCTGGGATTTGCTTCAAAAAGTTCAGTGCAGTGTTGGTGTTGAGAATTACAATATAGATAAAACCAGGTCGCCTTGTGTTTATCATTGTTAAAGCTGGGAACCAGGTGAAGGGCTTTCACTGTAAATTACTCTCTCCACTATTATATATGTTGAAACTTTCTCTAGTTAAAAACAACAATGTAATGAGATGGGGCGGGGGGAGATAATATTCTTCCCCTAAATATTTTCTAAAGATGTCAGTCTTGTCTCTCTCCCCTCTCTGTTATCCTGAGTAGGAGTTGGCCAGCTTTACAGAAAGACACTTCCAATCGTCCAGCCACTTAGTCTGGTAGCCTGGAGTCAGAGCTCTCCCCACTTGGAATGCCATCCATTGCAGCCTCCCCTCCTTCCACCTTGCCAACACGCACTTCCAGTTATATGCACAACTTTAATTGAATTTAGGGACTGTCTTCAAATAAAATTTCCACAAACTTCCAAACTAAATAGCTCTAGACATAGCTTTGTTGTCTATTAGCTATTTATGACCCCTCCCCCAAATCCTCCCGTCCTCCCAAATCCTCAATTCTAGCCTCATGACTTAAAAAAGTTTTCCTAGAGGTGGCATTTTAAAGGATTTTAAGGGCTTCTTGTTCCCCTGCCCTGCCCAGAACTCCCTTCTCTGGCCCGCATTTTCCCTCCGAGCTGCTTTCTGGGTAGTTTGGGCGCCCTCCTGGTTCCTGCCTGGGACAGTTGCACTTCATCTGCCGCACTGTGGCTCTCAGCTTCTATGGCTTCCTTCTGTCACTGTTCAGCCACCTCTGAGCAGGTCTCAATGGGCCCTGGAGAATGAGCACCTAATCTCCCAGGGAGCCTCCTTCCCGAGCGCCTCCAGTGCAGGCTATTCTGGAGAAGCAGGATCCCTCTCTTCCCTGGCTTCTAATCCTCCCCACACAGGCTGGGAACGTGAGAAGAAAGGCGGGCCGTGGGCAGCTGGCACATAATGTCCTGGCCAGCTGCAGCCCAATTAGGCTCAACAGGTCACAGGTGTTCCAGACAGAGTCCGCTTTGAACAAAACCGCTGTCTTGAAAATACCCAAGACTTTCAAGCACTGCAGCCCATTTCTTTTGGTGGATTCTTTAAAGCTATTTAGTGCACTTGAAATACAAAGAGGCTGGAGAGCACATTTAGGCCTCACTGGAGGCACTTTCCTCCCGCCAGACAGCAGGAGCAGGCGGGGAGGGAGCTCTGCCTCTGCGTGCACCCACGGCACATAGCGCACCATGGATGGCTGGCCGATGGCTGGCCGCTCGCCCCTCCAGCTCAGTCCTCCACATCTAACACTCTCCTATGCAGTTCACCGCCCAAGCTGGCCATGTCCTGTGCGCATAGACCCCATAGATGCACTTGTCATTCCTGTGGACCTCAGCAGCCTGGGGTGCTGATTAGAGAGGAGCATGAATCCTGCTCTCCACAGCCTCTGTCCTCATCACCAAGGTTACCCTGTCAATTAACCTCCTCTTCAGCCACAGATCTGAGGGCTCCTGTGCCTGTAGGGGTTGAGGGGGGAGGTGATAGAACTAAACTAGGCTTCCCCTGCCGCTTTAAGCCACTTTCAGAACTTTGTTACCCCCTCCCTGCCTGGAGGGTACAGTTCATCTCCGAGGGAGTGAGGAGCTTAGTGTGGAGGATGGGGCAGAACTGCAGTGTCCCTGTTGGAAGCCCCTAGGCCCCCAGTCTGCAGGCCCACATCCTTCCCACTCTCAGGTGCCGTTGTCCCCGTCTTTTCACCGTCAGGAGAAAAGTGCACTTACTACCCAGGCCTTGACTGGAAATGGGAAAGAAAGTCTCAGTGCACGGGAGAAGGTGGTGTCCTTGGCACTGAGGACTGGGGCAGGTAGCCACACACAGGACGAGTGCTCAGAACACTGCCCGATACTTGCAGGTCTTCCTGCCTGTTGATTAGTTTTTGGTAAACAGTCTTTGCCTTGACTACTGTTCTTTTTTTTATTATTTAAAATATTTTATTGATTTTTTTTCAGAGAGGAAAGGAGAGGGATAGAGAGTTAGAAACATCGATGAGAGAGAAACATCAATCAGCTGCCTCCTGCACACCTCCTATTGGGGATGTACCCACAACTAAGATACATGCCCTTGACCAGAATTGAACATGGGACCTTTCAGTCCGCAGGCCAATGCTCTATCCACTGAACCGAACCGGTTAGGGCTTGATTACTGTTCTTTATCACATCGTTTTAAAAACCAGTTACTGCCTGTTTAGAAAGAGTACAGGTTTCCATGTTTGTAGTGAGCCTGCTTCTGTGTTACTAAGCTGGCCCACGTGTTTCAACTCTCCTTGTCTTGTAGATGGGGAAGAACCGTAAGCTATGTACAAGAAGTTTTATTTTTTTTTTCTTCAGACGTTGTTCTTCCTCTTCAAGGCATTCAGACTTCAGCACAATTGCCTCTTTTGCATTTAAAAGTGAGGTAATTAGATTTCCCAAGGTTCAGTGGTCAAGAGCCTCCTCCTCCTGGGAAGCTGCTCCCACCCTCATGAGCGTGGCTGTCCAGTAATCCAGTTACCACTGATGGTGTCCTACAGGCACTGCTTTCTCAGAGGGTCAGCTCAGCATGAAATCCAGCCTCCTGGGTCCTCGCATCACTGAAAACAGCCACTTACTCTTTCCTTCAGTGACTTTCTTTTGAGGATTTCTATTACTTATGTTATTTTTCAGAAATCTGATAGGTCTATTATTACTGCTGAACAAGTGGAAAGAGAATTGGTGACACATTGGCACCAAATAAATGGGTGTCATGGCCACAAAACAGCATGTCTTAGTCTAGCTCTGACCGCAAGACCTTGGGCCACTGTTAGTCTTTTGTTTCCTTTGTTATTTCCCTCAAACATAGTATTTTCACCTTTGCAGCAAGGCACATATATATTTTTTTAAGTTTGGGTATCAGTATTTTTGTCAAATTGAAAAGAACACAACATAACCCTTAGCTTTACAGAGCCAGGCAAACACTTTGCTTTTACAGCCTAAGGGCAAAGGCACCCTATTTATTTAAATGATGTAGCCTGCAGCCTGTGGGGAAGAGGACAAGATGGCGGAGGGTGAGGGGAAAGCTTCCAAGGCCCTTTTTGCCAGAGAAGTAAAGTGCTCAAATGTTTCACATTTTCTTTGTGGTTCCAATTTGTCGATTCAGAATCTTCTCAGTGAGATTCTTCTGTGCCCTCCTGGGGGAAATTCAGCTGAAGCCCCTCACCATGGATTCCCGACCCCGCCTGCTTTTGAGTATGATGCCAGCGGAAGGGGAGCCGTGTGGTGTCTGTCTGTAGCCTCTGAGAGAGGTGTATACGTATACATACACTCATCTCGTTAGGTTTTCTTAAAGCTTTAGAGAGTAATGAGGGGGTCCTATTATAGTTTAAATTGGAGTCCTTTACTCAGTTTCTATAATATTCGTTCTCAGAGATATATTAGCAAATTTACGAGAAAAGACCCCGCCTTTTCAAAGCTTAACACGGTAAAGAAAATCCCTCAGCAACTAATGGAGCCAGAGTACTTTCATCAAGTGGGAGAGTAGATCACCATTTGCACAATTTTTTAAACAAAGCTTCCATTGGTCCTCTAACCAATATACATATTACTGCATTGTTGGCACATTTTCGGGAATCTTTCTCAATTACAATGCACTTTTCCCCCATGACAACACAGCAAAAACGTTCTGTCCTGTGTAACAAATTCTGATACCCAAGGAAGCTTCTCTCAGACTAACACTGGCATTCCTGCCAGAGTCCTCGTTTGTATTCTAGGACGAACTGGGGACCCAGTAGTGCCCCAGATGAAACATTGCTGAAGATGAACTTACATTACAGTGTGAAGCAATTTTTGTTCTGACTTTATCATTCCAAAAGCTTCAGTAGAACTGACAAAATCTAGGTCATGTGAAACGGAAGTGAAAATATTACAGGATATGGGCCCGATATGAGAAAGATGCATGTAGCACACACTTTTTGCTTTTAATTAAAGAATTGTTGGGTTCAATTCAACAAATATATACTAACTGTTTATATCTCCAAGTACAAGGGTATGCTGTGGCCACTGCCCTTTGACCTCATTAAACTGACTGGTCCTCTGTCTTTTGCTCTTTCCCTCTTCTCTCTGTTCTGGAATAGGGGAGAGCAAAGGAAAAAAGGTGTGAGATAGGCAAGAGCCACATTGTGCCTTGACTGAGTTGTTTGGTGGAGGTTGGCATTCTCAGAGTCTGTGCTGAAAATCCCCAATAACTCCAACAATGGCCATTTATAGACTTTTCTGCCAAGAACTGGGCCGGGGTGGGGGACGGGGACAGCAGAAAAAAAGTTCTGTGGGAAACACTGGATTAAGGAAAATTAAGCAGATCATCATTACTAGGCTTCACAAAATCTTTAAAAGTCTACTGTGCTCATAGGAAACAGTATAAACACAATTACCTGAAACTTACTCATATTTGATCAGAATACTTCTTCTGTAAGACACCAGTAGCTCAAGGGGAATGCTGGCATGGGCCATGGGAACCAGCAGGAAAGCTGCACCTTCCTTCGGAAGTACAGTACTCCTACCAAAACCGGGACCCCAGAGCCACCAGAACCCAAGAATACTCCTGTTTTCCAACCTGTCTTCTTCATTGGGTCAGGGGAGAAGAACCAGCAATCCCATTAAGGCTTTTCCTTTTGGAATTTTTCTAAGAAGCCTTTTCATGGGGCAAATAAAAGCAAAGGCACTTTAGGAGCTGTGCTCTGTCCGCTGCTTGTGCATCAGCTTCTCGGGAAGTCGGTGAAAGCTTTGGAGATGCCTGTCATTAATGTCTTCCTTCTCTCCCCACCAAAGCACTTTGCTTTTGCCACACGGCAGTTAACTGCTGTCTACATACACATCCTGGTTTGGGAACATCAGAAGACAGGTACTGTGTCTTGGACATTTCTAGATGCTTCACCTGGCCTCACCTACATGTTATACAGAGGAGCTATTCAGTAGGTGTTGATTGATGAAAGCATGACTGGTTATGAGTAGTGTACTATTTCCTCTCAATTACTGGTTTTGTATTGCTAAGCAAATATGATCCATAATAAATGGCCAGGCATCACAACCAGAACAGCCAATCGACCAGTCACTGAGATGCATTGACCATCTCTTGGTCCCTCTACTCCAGCCCACAGGCTCCCATGGCTGGATGGCCAACTGGGAACCACGGGAAACAGACTGGGTGGCAGCAGAGTGAGACTGGAGACTGGACTAGAGGGGCATTGGCGAGCAGCTTCACAGAGCAGTGGACATGGCTCTGATCGCAGGCTAGGCCAAGGGACCCTACACTCACACAATTTTGTGCACTAGGCCTCTAGTAGGAAAATAAAAGTGGCAGAAAGGACTGCCTAATTGACTGTTTTTTCAGTCCTTGTAAATAAAAAGCAGGGTGACATTTATCAAAGCAAGGTGTTAGTTCAGGCAGTCCTTCTGCCCCCCTGGAAGTGCAAACAGCCTCAAACCCAGGAGGACACCTTCCGGGGGTCCTTGCTTTTTCCCTTGTCATTGTCTCAGAGGTTCTAAAGGCCATCTGCGTCTCATCTGAACATCTCTCAGCACTCTCACCAAAGCTCTGTCCAAGTTTTCTGTGTCGCACAGAATTGTGGATCGCCAGGTTGGATGGAATTGTTAAGTAAAGGTTAGGCCAGTACTAAATATTATAGGGAATTTCTTAAATATTAACATACACTAGAGGCCCCAAATTACAAACATCCAGCTTTTAAGTGGCTGTGATTGCTCTGCCCACATCTCACCATCTAGGCCCCTCTGTCACTGCCATGGAAGCTACCACGTAAGGGCAAATGCAGCTTACTGCTTAGAGAAAAATCTAAGCAGATGCAGATAAGGGAGAGAAAGGCTTACCTGCAAAGAGCAATTACTCAGGGGGGCTGACCCCAAAGACAGCCTGTGAGGCCTCAATGACCTGTCACTATCCACCCGCTCTACCTTGACATGTCAGACTACCTGAGAATCCAGGGATTGCAGGAGCATAGTAATTTCTTCCAGTTTGATTTCTGGGTATTGAGAGGAAGCCTATTAGACTGTTGGTTCACTTTTTCACATGTGCCGGCAGAATTAACCACCTGCCTAGTAGCTCTGTGAACCAAATTCCAGGAACTTCGAGAGGCTCCAGGCAGCCTTTCAGTCACCTCTTCTTTCCTCAACTCAACCAACCTCCCCATCCCCTACTCTTCCACCACCACCTCTACCCTACACGAGCTCATCTGGCCACTCCATTTGCCAGGCTCCATCAAGACTTCACATTAGCTGATCACCGAGTTGTATAAGACCTGGGCCACTAGTCACAGAGCCGTCAGCACAGTCATGAGTGGTTGTCTGGCTCCCGGGGCAGGTACTCAGTAAGTGTTCGTAGCCATGATGCACTGGGCCCAGTGCTCGGTGAGCTAAGTCTCAGCTCTGAAGTGTGCGAGACGTGGCATTGCCTAGAGGGATGGCTTCTCTGCTCCACTTTGCGTGAGAGGGAGCAAGGCAGAGGCAACGTTCCTGTACTATCAGGGGCTGGACTCTGCCGCCGGCAGAAAACTCAGTCCTCTCTGCCTCCTCGCCTCTGGATCTTCTTCAGACTTCTTAGCCTCACAATCATTGCTTCACATTCGTACCCGGATGAGGAAATGCTGCTCAGGAGGAGGGTAGGAGGGTTGAGGCTCTTCCCACTTGGTCCCTTCACGGCCCTTCAGAGGTCCCCCAGGTATCTTTGGCGCACAGTGGGACCAGTGGATTGCCAGGTTACCATGCTGGCACTCCACACTCTTTTACCGTGCTTATTAATTATCATTCCATATTTTCAAAATAACTCTTTGCACCAGCGTATGTGATGAAGTTGTTTTACTAATCCTTGAAGTTTTGTGTTTTCCCTCAAGTTGGGAGCCACTCTTTCTGGAAAAGCATTAGCATGCAGAGCCTTGGCAGTCAACTTCAGTGCTCATTAATGAAGCCCAGAACTAACAGTTTCATTGTAGTAATTTGACAAAGCCACCTAAATCTGTGCATGTTTTTTTGAAAGCTTCCTAAAAACATGCTGCTAAATCCCCTAAAAAGGGACTGAATTGCTTTGGCAGCCATTAGCCCAGCATAAGCAGAGGAGCGCTTTTCAATAAGTGAACAAACAGAGAAAACATACTGAATGGCTGGACAAATGCGTTTCAGCTGGCCCTTTCATTTACCGATAGAAGGGCGCAGTCAATATCAATCACTGTTTTCCCTGTTGCCCTGAAAATCACAATATCTCTTTTCATCCCACAAGCTCCTTTCACCACAGTAATGTGTCTTTAGAATGACACTGCCATCAGCCTGCTTCCGCTGTCTGAAGACCGGAGAGCTTAAAAACACATTTCAGGATTCAAGACTTGAACCTGCCTCCCTTCCGGTTCCCCACCGCCCACTCTGCCCTCACTCCCCCCACCCCCACCCCCATTCTCTGCCATTCTTTCAGCTTCCCTCGCTGAGTAAACAGGATTCACTTCTCTGTTCTACGCAGCTCTCCAAAGTAAACGGAGACAACTCGATCTGATATTCCCGAGATTTAAGAACTCATTAAAGAGATGCACATAGAGAAATGCTTTTACATGTTGGTAATACATCAAAGGCCAAAAGGAATGTGGCGATTCTGTGCATGGCCAGGTGTGCTGATGAGCCGGACCTCGTGTAGTCCGCCTCCCCGGCCGCCACACGTGCTCACTCACCCTGCCGAGTCCTGCAGGTGACACCAGTGCCTGCCGGCCTGTTCCACCCTCACCGCTGTAAGCAAGTGCCGTTATCTTGTATATGTTGCTGCTCCTGGTTCTGAGTGCTTATGTGTAGTTTGGGAATGAAGGTGATTACTTTTAAACATTTAAATGAAATAGGTTTAGCAATGTGCTTATAGTTGCAGAAGTTACACCGAAATGCTACATTTCTAAACACCAATATCGGTTGCCTTCTCTCTCCCCTCAGGTCATCGCCGTCTGTAGAGAGGCCGCCCTCCTGGCGCTAGAAGAAGATTTTAAAACAAATTGCATCAGTCAAAAGCATTTCACTCAAGCCTTGAGCAGTGTGACGCCCAGAATTCCCGAGTCGCTGAGACGTTTCTATGAAGAATACCAAGAGAAGAGCGGGCTTCATACCCTCTGAGAAAACAGACCCCTTTGTTATGCTAAAATGCTTTCTAGAGCAAATTTGTTTCGTTTTAAAATTTTGTGTTGAGATTGTTAAAAAAAAGAAATTCTTAAGAAACAAAATGTCTGAAATTTGTTGACTGGATTTAAGGGGTTCCAGTTCTTGTAGACATTTTAAATCATATGGATAAAATGGAGATCTCTGGACAGAGGTTTAAATCAGTTTTACCTGGAAATGTGTGCTGAGTTTTAAAATGTAAACTTCTAGTTTTTTCACTTCTGACCTGGTTCCTTCATCCCATGAAATGCTTTTCTTACTTCAGAGCCCATGTCAGTGCATTCTTAAATGCCAAACATAGGCATTAGTTTTATACAAAAACAGAGAGAGTGCATGTGGATGACGCATGGCGGGAAGTATTTACAAATCTTTATTTTTGAAGGTCAAACAGTGAAATGGCCAGAAGCACCAGCCAAGCTTATGTGGCCTTGTTTCCAGATACACATTGGTTCTCACTATAATTCATACCTGCATTTTTGCTTCAGCCACATTAAGCTTTACATATGGCATTTAAAGAACAAAGAAATAAGAGTCATTTCATATACTGTAATGCCCTTTAAAAATTTAAAAGTTTGGAAATATAAACCCAGTCCAGGTCTAGAGCAGTACACTTGATGATGTTTTTTCATCAAATGCTAGAAATGAATAATATAAAGTGTTCATGTTTTAACTTGTACACATTTTCAGGTCACCAATAAAGTTTTCAGTTAAAAGATGAACCAAATTGTATAGTCAATCATATTGTCTCATGTTGCATTCTAAATATGTGTATTTATATTTCCGGTTATTTTATCCTTGAGGTTTCTTAATGCTTGAGTACTCCATAAATATCCTTGAAAAATTGTTGGACTTTGATTCCCTGACTTCCTAGCAATGGAAAGAAGTGCACGTACACCTGGTCACTGTAGATCTTTGAAAATCCCCAGAAAGACAAGTCAGGCAAGAAATACCTCATTATCAAAATACTGGGGCTACACAGTTTTGTGGTGGTAGGTATTCTGAAGTCGTGTCCAAATTCTTGATTTCTGTAACTATCAGAAGTAGATTTACAAGGCTTATTCCCAGACTCCAGTGGCTTGTTAGTACATAAAATCACCTGAGGGTTGAAAACTATCACTACTATTTAGAACTGTGCTGTCAAATATAGTAGACACTAGTCACATGTGACTAAGTTTAAACTCTAACTAAAATAGTATTAAAAGTTTAGTTCCTCAGACACGGTAGCACTTGGCAGCCACAGGTGATGAGTGCCCGCCATATAGAACAGAAGGCATTATAGAGGCTCCCTGCACAGCATTTGTGCACTCGGGGATTCCTCAGCCCAGCCTGCGCCCTGTCTCAGTCCGGGAGCCCTCGGGGGATGTCCAGCTGATGGCTTAAGCCCTCTTCCCAGGAGCAGGCCTAAGCTGGCAGTCTGACAACCTTAGTGCTGCTACTACTGCCACTGCCACTGTGCTTGCCAGCCCCGAGCCCAATTTCTGGCTGAGTGGGGCTCTCCCTATGGGAACACATTGACCATGCTGAGACAGCTCCTGCATTGAGCGTCTGCCCCCGGTGGTCAATTTGTGTCATAGTGACCGGTCATTCAGCTGTTTGGCCAATTTGCCTATCATCCTTTTATTATATAGAATTTCCATCCCTAGGAAATTCTATTGGATTCTGCCGATGTAGAAAATGAGGCTTACACATTGAAATAAATAGAACCTCAAAATTACTTTTGAGCTCCCCATTTTCCCTTATGAGAGCAGCATAACTTCTTTCCTACAAGTGCTGGGGCTCAAGAAAATAGAAAGAAAAAAAATTTTTCCCAAAGGCCTGGACATGAAAATTAAAGAAATTCCATTGCCAATAAAATAAAAACCAGAACAGTAAACTTGAAGCCACACAAGCTTTCGGGCTGCAGGCTGGGTGGCAGAGAAGAAGGTGGCCATCTCAGCCAGCCAGGCGTTCAGATGGACCTTTCAGGTGTTCATCAGGCTGGCAGGGGAGCGGTTAGGGGGTGATCAGCCTGGCAGGCAAAAGCAGGTAGGGGAAATCAGGCAGGCAAGCAGGTGAGCGGTTAGAAGCCAGCAGTCCTGGATTGTGAGAGGGATGTCCAACTGCTTGTGGGATCAGGCCTAAACCAGCAGTCAGACATCCCCCGAGGGGTCCCAGTTTGGAGAGGTTGCAGGCTGGGCTGAGGGACATAACCCCCAGTTCATGAATTTCGTGCACCGGGCATCTAGTTACCATTGAAAAGGCCATGATATTCCTTTATTTGAAATTTATGCTAATTGACAACAGTCCCAGTAAAAATCTAAGTTGCAAAAGATTCAGGTGTCACTAATAACAGTTTACTCCTTGTCATTTCCATGAGGGTTTTACTTCTGATCCCAGTGTTTGTGGATTTAAAACAGTGAACAGTCCTATTATTGGGTTTGTTTGTGATTGAATACACAGTATAGTTCATGGAAAAATTAAGTTTCAGCAAGGAAAGGAAATGCTTTTCTGGCATCTGTTTGGTCAAATTTTGTCTTTGGTCCTGATTCTTTTCAGGGTTTCAGGCATATTCATATTAACACTCTTTTTCCAAGAGACTTTAGTTTGAACAGTGAAATTAGTGTTTCCTTCTAACAACAAAACTTAGAAAAATGGCTTATAACTTTTACTTGTTCATGACAAAGAGAGTGTATTTATAAGCTAAATACTGACTCCCTAACTTTGCTTAAAAAATGTTCAGTTCTGTGTTGTTTCTAATGTGCAAAACAGGTTTCCAAATGTATAGGTTTTCCATTTGGAAACGTAATTATTGGATTTATGGGAAAACCAAACTTGGATATATGTTTAATTTATCTTAATCAAGAGAAAGCTACAGAAAGTTGCTGTAGAGCTAGAATGCAGTCACTTCCCTGGCCTAAATGTGAAGTCGTTTGAGTCTCAGTTCATTTTGTCACGTTTCCCTGAGTCTTTTCTTGAGGGAGGTGCACACACCAAAGCACCCTCGGAAATGTAGATGGATTGAACTAACAGTTTCCAAGTGTAGGACACCTAAAGCTCCAAATTCATTTGCTTTCCTTCCTTCACTTTTCATGATTACAATGGAATAGATAGGCTTTTTAACCTAACGTCTCTGCCAGATATACTCCCAGTAGCCTCTACTTGCCGGGGGGGGGTGGGGGGGGGGGCGCCGGGTTGGGGAGGAGGTTCCCTTTCGGGGAGCAGAATTCACTCCAGCAAATTTGAGCAGAAAGAGACACATTACGGGGTTTTAATGGCTTGCAAAATCATTGGGAATCTTACAGACTCCTCTTTCATACTTAATGGTAAACATTTCTGGAAAGATGGTTAAAGTGTCAACACGTACACACCACACAACAAAACCAAGGAAATGAAAAGAAAGGAAAATCGAGTTCAACTACACTGAAATTAGGGAACAGATGTTAAATACTTCAAAGGCTATCCACCCAGTACAGCACATTTTGGACCAACTTAAAAAGAATTCAGGAAGTTCAACACATACTCTGCTTGATATGTGTAGGAAATACCATACTGGTTTCAAAACATCATCAATGGTAAGACTATTAATTTTAAAACATATATTTTGGGGAAAAAGATAAAGTACTGTGATTTAAATATTATTATCACACCCTGATTTCAGAAACATGAAAATATGGAAAATGTGCATATTAAAAAATTGCTGTGATTAATGTGTGAACATAATATTACGTGAGAAGAGACTGACACGTAATATTATGTTCACACATTAATCACAGCAATTAAAATATTATTTTCACCAACATAATCATAATGAAAATGTTGATAGGTAGGTAGGGGAGTCAAGGATGTGGAGCACAGAGTATTTGGGGACCAGGAATGACCATGGATTGAAATACCGAAGATAGGAATAGAACAGGGGAACTACATCAAAAATTGAGGGGGGGCGGGGAGGTTGGAATCGGGGGAGAAACAAAGTACTGAATCCAAAAAAATAGAGCTGGAGCACATTAGGAGGGACATTTTCTGAGTAGAGAGAAGAAAATTTTAGAACTCAACTTCTTTGAAGTCTCCGAAATGTGACTCAGGAGATATTAAACAATTGAATAAGACTGAAAGAGAAGAAAGCTCAGGAAATGGATTTATTTATAACTTATTCCACAGATATGCTCTCACAGAATGGCATATTATTTACCATATAATGGTAATGTATTTATTATAGCCTCACTTGTTACAATACCAAAATATCAGAGCAACTCAAATATTTATCAATAGGGGATATTTAAGTTATGGTACATCCATGCAATGGAACATTATAATACTCTAAAAAATAATATAGATTGTTATAAACTGACCTAGAAATTATCTCCAATATATAAAGAACCCGAATAACTTAGATACATGCTTAAACTCTGCAAACAGATAATGTAATTGTTTCATGCTCTCATTGTATAATCTATATAATTATATAAATGGTGCACCCACACACACACACATTATATATTGGCAAAAACAGAAATCATGCAAAATTGGTCTATAATCACCATCTATTAAAACTAAAGAAATGTAGAACCAAACAAAAAAAAACAAACAAAAAACACCCATCTGCTTTAGAAGCTCAAAATTCATTTTGAAATTATTCTTTAATCACAGAGGAATTCAAAATAGGAAAATATCCAGAGGCCGCTGGAGGCAGAGGGACCAGCGGGGCAGGCGGTTCAGGCAGCAGGCGGAGAGACAGTGGAAATGTAGGACTGCTTTTGCAGTGAAATAGGAAGCTGTGCTCTCAGCTGAGTTCGGGACGGAGGAGAAGGAGGAAGGGAGGAAGGAGGGGGATTGAGGGAGGAAATGGACCTTAGGAGTGTAGTAAGATGCCAGGTAACACCAGTAAGGTGAGCAGACGTCCCGCTTTTGGCGGGACAGTCCCGATTTTTTACAACGCCGCGGGATGTGGGACAAATTGTTTAAAATCGGGACGTCTGGTCCCCTTACACGAAGGGCCCTCTGCACTGATCAGGAAATCAGAGCACAAAGATTCCCTGCCATCGATCAACTGCTTACATTTTATTTCAAATTCATATCATTTTAAAAATTCTTCCTCAATTTTAGTGTATAAAAGCCTAAAACCGGCACAAATTTCATCCCCAATTTTTATTGTAAGTGAAGGAAAATCATGTGGCTTCTGCGCCAGATATGTTTCAAAACAACAGCATCTTCCTGCACTCGCATATTTCCACAGAAGACATTCCTGTGGCCTTCTGCGCTCTGCCCCCTCCATAGGACTTAAATTGTTCGGAAACTTGAGGGGAGTTTGAACAAATGCAAAAGAGCCTGCTGGCTGCGCGGCGAAGGACAATATGGGCCGTTCTGACCGCTCCTGCAGGGTCGCTGCGTTCAGTCAAGAGCCATCTGGCCCTTTCTCTGCTGGGTTCGCCTTCAAAACTTCACCACTGCACCCCTCCACCAGCTCCTGTGCAGTGACAGCGTGTCTAGTAAAAGCGAGGAGCTGGGGGTTCATTCGAGGAGATACAGAAATCTCAACACACATTAAAGCATTTTGCAAGTCCCAAAGGCCCGCACATGTGAAATGCTGAGACTCGGGAGCGGTCCCTCACGGCGAGCCGGTGCACCGGGGACACACGGCACAGGCCGCGGGGCCAGCCGAGGAGCAGGCTGGGTTTCCAGTGGCTTCGGGGGTGAGCTGCACCTCTCCCCTGGTGGGTGGGGCGGGTGGGTTACGGCTCCAGCAGCTCAGAACCCCCGGGCGCTGGCCCAGCAGTCTGGGCGGCGATGTCTGTCCCGGCCTGCGGGGTCCCTCCTGTCACCACAGCTCACATCCTTCTTCCTTGTTTCCTTTCGCTTTGGGTTCATTCCTTGACCCTGGACGTCACCGGCCAGCCCCAGGGGAACGAAAGGTGAAGTCCGTTCGAAAGCACACCGGGGAAGAAGACAGACGGCCAAAGAATTTTGGCAAAGCCACAGGGTGTGGGGCATAGCGTGCCCCTGGGCATGGCACACTCAGCACCTCATGGGGGCGCGGTGAGAACTGGCTAACGCGTGTGCGGGCCTGGGAGGTCCCGGGAGGGAAGGTGGGCTGAGCGTGACCGTGAAGGGATCGTGTCTACAAAGCCAAGACCGGAGCCAAGATGATGCTAAAAATAAAGCAGAACTTTCTGTGAGGAAGGGAAGGAAGGAAATGCCTAAAAAAAAAAAAAAGCTTAACTGTGTCTTACTCCAAGCGCTGCGGCCACGGGGGATGGCTCAGCAGCTGAGGTCCTGTTCTCAGCCAAGGGCTGTGTTTGCGGGGCTGAGCAACAGCACAAAAGGACCGCTTGGCCCAAAGGGAGGTCTCCTCTTGGAGAGCGAGCTCCGAAAGGAGGAGAGCTAATGTTCATTTGCATTGAGGGGGCGGGGGCTTTGCAAATTGGAAAAGGCTGCGCTACATTAATGATTGGTGGCTGCTCCCGATAAATCTGGGGATGACGATGAAAGCGCGCTGGAAACCTGGACACATTTTCCATGTGCTTCTCTATCAAACAAGGGCTGACCCCCCTGACTTGGAACCGGCAGCCGGAACGCGTTCCTGCCTGTGTGTTTACAGAACGCAGTGTTAGAAGTCCTCATCGGGTGTGGGGTTAACAAAACTCACCGCAGAGCCGGGAATGAAAACGCCGTCTCCTTCTCCTGACCTCTCCTTTCGGACCCTTTCCCGTGTTCGTAGCAAGGCCTCCAGAGTCGGAAGCAGATGAGCAAACAAATAAATCCTTGGATGCCACGGAATACTTTCCCCAGCATGAATGGGATTAATCTGCCAGCCCCGCAAACTCTACCCTTCACACCCCCGGCTGCGCAATCAGCCATTCCTGCCAGGCCCCTGATGTATGGCACCAAGGTCACGCTGCTTCAATGCTGGCACTGCCTGGCCCTCCCCACCCCCTCCCCAGCCCCTCTCCACGCCCCCGGGTTCTCTCCCGTGAAGAGGTCCTGTCTGCGGCCCGCAGAGCGGCGGGGGGAGTGAAGGACCCACATGAACCGGCCCCACCAGCCCCAGAAGGTCCCCCTCGGGAGGCTCTGAGGGCGAGCTCTGGGGTGAGGACTGGGGGTTACGGCCAAAACGGATGCTCTAGGCAGGGCCACCAATCCTTGTTTCCCTCCACCCCCTCGTTTTACTGGAACCATGAGGAAAAACTGGACTGGTTCCATAGATCAGCGTTTTTCAACCGCTGTTCCGCAGCACACTAGTGTGCCGCGAGATGTTGCCTGGTGTGCCGTAGGTGCAGACAAGACAAGAATTTTATAATTTTTCACTATTTTGTTTACTTAATATTTCATAATAAAGTAATTATAAAATACTTTCTTTGTGTTTATTTGATTCCTATTCAAGAGAATTACTTTATATATAGTCAATATAGGCACAGAGTTAAATTTTTTAACATTTTCTAATGGTGGTGTGCCTCGTGATTTTTTTCATGAAACAAGTGTGCCTTTGCCCAAAAAAGGTTGAAAAACACTGCCATAGATCCTACTTAGACATTTTGAGACCTAGACAAGGGCTGAGCTTTGCCGTAGAGAAGGCAGGCAGTGTGTCTCTGATCTCAGAATGAGAGGGCATCGCTAAGCACCGTTTGTCTCAGCAGCTTGTCCCAGGGCACGGAGGGAGAGGAGGGCAGGCCGGTGGGTCACAAGCACTCCGACTCTGCCCCCCCCCCGCCCCCCCCCCCCCATTCCTCCACACTCCTCTCTTCCCCAAGGAGAGATGGCCACGCAGCCCTCACTCAGGAACCCAAGGGGAAAGGCTATTCGGGGGTCATTTACTCAAAACCTCTGGGTGAATTCTGGCTCACACTAACACTTCCCTTTGCTCGCCATTGGACACCTGAGCAATAAGAGCCACGGAACACGCCCTCCCTCCTGGTCAGTGTCGACGGGAAGTGCTTCGCCTGAAGGATGAGGAGCTCGTGGCCGTGTGACAGCGTCTGAGCGTCACCGTGAGCCAAGAGAGGAGGGAGAATGAGGCGGACCCTGCAGCTGGGAGTCCCGGCCCCGCTGCCAGGGAGGCCCCTCCCCCTGAAGTTCAGGGTCCCCGTCTGGCCTTGCAGCTGAAAGAGGGGGAACAATGGGAAGGAGGAGAATGGAAGCGATTCCAAGGAGTGGTTGTGACATCGTCAGGACGTGTTCTTTCAAAGCAGCAAAGAATGGACGAGGTCCCGCTGCCTGGCCCCCACCCGTTGGCTGGAGTGTCAACCTGCACTCAGAAGGTTGCAGGTTCCATTCCATCAGGTTGCAGGTTCAATCCCCATTTAGGGCCCATCGGGGAGGCAACTAATCAACGTTTATCTCTCACATCAATGTTTCTCTCTCTCTCTCTCTCAAAAATCAGTAAAAACATACCCTTCCTATAGTTTAAAAAAGCAACAGCTGAATGTGTTTAATGTGCAGTTTAGGAAAACAATGAGCCTGTACAGAAAGAAAGGCAGGGAAACGGGGAGTGGAGGATGCAGGCTGGGGGGGGGGGGGGGAAGGAGAGGAGTTGGGGGGGTGACGGGTGATGTTGGGGGGAATGCAGAAGAGGTGAGTCACTTCCTGGTCCTATTTTTGTTTTGGAAGATGGGTTCACAGATGTGAATTCCTCAATAAAAGAAAGTAAATAACAAAATGTTAGCTGGACATTAACAGGCCGATGATGACAATGGATCATGAGCCAAGAACCTTGATGAATCCAAATTAAAACTGAGAACGGCAGTCCCGCTGGTTTCCTGGTTTCCTGGTCGCCGCCATAACAAGCTCCGCACACGGGGTGGCTTAGGCACTGCAGATGCCTTGTCTCACGCCCTGGGGTTGGAAGTCCCAAAGCGAGGAGCTGGCAGGGCGGCGGCTCTGAGGGCCAGGGCCTGGCACCCAGGCTTCTCCCTGGGCCTGCAGGAGCATCTCATTCCCGCCTCTGCACCGGGTCTCTGCTCGCACCGGCCCCTTTCGCGCCCACATTCCCCACGCAGACACTCGACGGGGTTCAGCCTTCTCCCCGGAAGTTCCCTCCATGGCATGTCCTTCTATCAATGGAATCCAAGAAATGGATCGTTTCCACGAGTGTCTGGTTTATTTGTGCAGCTCCTGTATTGATCACTTCGGGGCAGAGGCTTATCTTGGCTTTCCCCGTTCTCTCCCACGTGAATGCTCCGTGCATAGCCGTAGGGAGCAGAGTGGCTGTCCAAGGGCAGAACTGGGCCCCCCCTCCCGCCCCCCAGTTGGTGCGCTCACACCCGGAGCCACTCGGACCTGCTGGCCCAGGGTCTCCGTGGGACTTCGCGGGCGGCTGGCCTGGCTAACGGGGTGCCTGTGCCGGCCCGAGAGCCGGGGCTGGGAATCCCACCTGCGGGTCCCCACCAGCCCATTCCGAGCGGCCAGCAGGCGGCCTCCGGCCTGGGGCCGGGGAGAGCGGCTCCGGCCGCACAGACAGGCCATCCCCACGGTGCCGGCGGGAGCACCCACAGGAGCCACCCGTGTGGCAAACACTCCGAGTTCCCCCATAAAACCGGAGCCTATAAAACCCGCCGGAGGGAGCCGGACGGGAGGAAGGAGCCCGTTAATCCCCTCCAGGCTGCTGCGGTGTCTGGTTAGGCCCGGGGGCACCGGGCCCGTGCCCGCATCCCTGCCTGCCGGACCGCGGGCTCAGGAAAAGCCTGGCTCTCTTTGTCTGACCCGAACCAGCCAGCAGGAGGGAAGCATTCTTCCACCGCCGCCTTTGGCTTCTTTTAACAACATGCATTTCCCCCTCCCCTCCACCCCTGGAGCCCCCCCAGCAGGTGGAGGGACTGAGAAGGCGGAATCCGGGGTCAGCTGCTCCCGCGGGTGCGAGGCTCCCGCACTCGGGCTGTGCCGTCCCTCCCCCCTTTCCAGAGCTGTCATTTACTCACGGCGGCTTTCTGTGGGTCCGTGGGAGAGGACTGGCCATCCGTTGCTTTGGCAGCAGCTCGGAGATGCCTGAATGAGGAGCACAGACTCGCCTGTGAGTTACATAAGCCCGGGAGCCGCCTCTGGGAGGCCTCCCGGCCCCGCGGGCCGGTCTCTCTCCGGGTGCGGGTGCGGGTGCGGGTGCGGGTCCGGACACGGCCTGGACCAGCGTTTCTGTCTCTGCAGCAGCGGGGAGGCTGGGACCCGGCGCTGAGTGTCACTGTCATGCTGACCGGTGGTGGGACAGCTCAGAGGAAGGGCTGATGGGTCCCTGACATCCCACATTCACCTTGGGGTGCAGCTGGGGCCCTGCAGCTCCCAGACCACTGTACCCTCTGCTGTAAGATAATTTTGCAAGATCATGCATGAAAAAAAATCTACGGATGGCTTTTCACGTTTGTCTGCTGAACTGTTTCTCAAGCAACATGCGTACAGGGAAGTGCACCCGTCAGAAGTGCACACGTGGACAGGTGGCCGCAGCGAAGACAGCCGTGTATCCACCCCCAGGCCCGGCGCGGACGCACCCAGGAGCTCTCCTGCCCCCTGCCCCCCCCCCCTCCCCCCGGGGAGACCACGGACAACCCACAGGGACAAGTTTCCATTTTACGTTTCTCATTCTAAACCAGACTTGTCTGGAAGGACTCCGACTTAGAACGTGTGTTTACACTACAGATCGGGGTGGGGCCTCCCGGGGTCCGGCACAGTCTGTGCGGGGTCACCGCCATCTCCTGGGCGTCCCGGGGCAGGGCCTGCCTTTATTGCAAGGCCCTCGTGTACGCAAGCAATTTGACTAGAAAATAAAATGAAATACTACCCAAGTCAGGGCGCTCCCTGCGGCACGGGGCTTCGTGACGAAGGGGACGGTAATGGCGAGGGAGAAGGACGTCGGTGTTTGCTTGCTGTCCAGTCCCTGCACCTGGAGAGTCCGGGTCCGTGCTGTCCAGGCAGCACCGCCCTCCCCGGGGCCAGGAAACACCGCCGCTCCCTGTCCCTTTCGGGCTCGGTTCTGGCTAACGGCACGTCTCCCGCCGCCGGGAGACAGCAGCGCGACGGCTCACAAGCGGCCCAGGTTCTTCTGAGTCCGGGAGACAGTGCGACTCTTCCTGCCTCCTCCCCATCCCGTGCGCCGCGTGCTGGTGACGTGGGTTTAAAAGAAGATTCTGCAAATTGTTAAGGATGACCCACATTTAAGTTTATTTTTTTAAAAAAAAAAAAAAACAAGGACGTGTGTGTGTTTGAAAGGCTTGCAGGTGCTGACTTCCCACTGGTTCTTCTGAGTCATAACTTCAATCACCCTCTTTTGCGTCATCATTTAGAATCCAGGCTGATGCTATGATGGGAAACCCGTGTCCTGAGTGCAGGGAAGGGCACATGGCCCTTCTTTTGTTTCCCTTTGTTCTTTGTAGTCTGACCCTTGACGTTGAGTCCCCTTTTCAGGCCTGCCCTAAGCACTAATCTGTGTGTTATATTTACCTCGAATTAGAATAATTCCTCCTATTTTTCTACCCCCAGAAATGTACTAGCAAGTCTCTCAGTCTTGACGATAAGGCACCCCCCACCTACTAACCTGGTAAAAGAAGTGGGTGATGAGTGAGGGCTCCCTTCCCCCACACACTCTCCCACCACCAGCCCAGGCCCTGCAGTCTACCATGTCCTCGTGACATTTTCCCATTCAGTATTTTTGTATTATTCCAGCCTCTTGTTTCTTGTTCCTCACACCTGCCTCCTCTGGAAGAATACCTAATTATTTTTAAAAATGTATTTTGCTTACCAACGGACATATTCCGTGTTCCCTCACATCAAAAGACCTCCCTGCCCTAACCGGTTTGGCTCAGTGGATAGAGCGTCAGCCTGAGGACTGAAAGGTCCCAGGTTCGATTCCGGTTAAGGGCATGTAGCTTGGTTGTGGGCACATCCCCAGTAGGGGGTGTGCAAGAGGCAGCTGATCTATGTTTCTCTCTCATCGATGTTTCTAACTCTCTATCCTTTTCCCTTCCTCTCTGTAAAAAAAAAAAAAAAAAAAAAAAAAAAAAATCAATAAAATATATTGAAGAAGAAGGAGAAGGAGGAGGAGGAGGAGGAGGAGGAGGAGGAGGAGGAGGAGGAGGAGGAGGAGGAGACCTCCCTGAGTGGGGTGGATAACTTTCTCCATTTGTTAAATCTGAAGGCCAAGGAGGGAAGAGTGTCTGAATTACGGAGGTTTGGCGCCCTCGGGTCAGCTCAGGGGGACGTGTCAGTGGGCGTGCAGGGCGCCTGGGTGCTGTGTGAGGGCAGGAGCCAGGGGCCAGGGGCAGAGTCAGGCCGGCCATGTCTGTGCCATCACAGTCACATTTGTGACTAGCCTCTCACAGTTTTCCACGTGTTCGTGCCCCGGGGATCTTTCTCTGTTGTTTGAGTTGGTTGCTGCAAAGCGTCCGTCTACGTACAGCTTGACCAGGCCCCAAGGTTTATCTTTGAGGATGAACTACAGGCAAAAATATGTCACCTTTCTTCCCATTCAAGGTAGTTTTACACAATTTATTTGAATGCCTTTCCATTGGTGGCTGTCGTGGGGCAAAGGTAGTCCCCGGGGAAATTCGACACAGGGGGTGGGGTCCTTGTTCACTGAGTGAATGTGCGAACCTCAGAGCTGACACCAGAGGTGGCCTCGCAGCCTGGCGTGCGTCGGCTGCCTCGGCTGAGGGGCAGAGGGTGTCCGCTGGCCCAGGAGACCGGTGCATCCGGTGGCATCCGTTACTCACGGGCAGGACCGAAAGGAGTGAGAGGGAGAGGGACAGGGGACTGATGTTGGGCTGGGCAACACTTTTCTTGGAGTTTTGCAGAATAGTGATTGCTAAACAATCCCACTCCTGTTCTGTTCCCAACGTCCCAGCGGGACAAACAGGAAAGAAAATACGAGAAAGCAATGACCCGTCCTACGCACTTCACAAGGAAAGGCCCTGACGTGACTGTACAAATACAAAAGCATGAACATGTTCACACTCCTCTTCCCTCCGGGCCTGCCTGTGGCGCTGCGGCCGGCTGCTGCCAGCCGACGGACAGAGCAGGGGGGCCGAGGGCCGGGCCAGGGGAGCCGCACCGGCACGGTTCCCCTCTGCTTTCTGGAAGCCGTCCAGGGGCAACAAGGAGAATGAAAATAAATCATTTCTGGAGAAACTAGGAAACGGGTCTGGTCTCTAGATTCCAAACTGGGTCAAAGGCTGCCAAGTGCAGCTAAGTCACCGGGAGGAAGAGGGGATGGAGGGAGAGGCTCTCTCGGGTCGGAGGACGCTGGGTAGGCCTAGGTGACAGCCAGCAAAACACACACCATGCTCTTGGGAAGGAGAGAGGCGTGTCCTGAGGGCTGAAGCATTTGCCCTGGGTGATGGATCATATTGTTTGTCCAGACTATTCACTGGCCGTCCCCAGCAGTCTCTTTCCTGCCAGCCGGGCCCTCTGGCCCCTTCCTGAGCGGGGCTGTCCCCGCTGAAGATGGATGCTCCACTCCGCTGGCCTCGGGCTGGGCCATGGACCTTGCTTTGGCTGATGATGTGTGAGCCGAGTGACAGGCACCGCTTTTGAGCGGGAGCTTAAAGAGCCCCCATGTGGCCTGGGATCTGCCCCCTTCCTCTCCCTCGGCCACAGCCCTGCGGGGTCCCGGATGGCGCGATTTGAATTCAGAGGCCATGCTGCTGAGCCAGTCAACCCACAGGCCAATAGCTGCAGAATGAGTGAGAAATAAATAAATCCGTGTTGTCAGCCACCCAGGTTCTGGGGCCATTTGTTCCCACAACATAGATTCGGCTGAACTAACTGATATGAATCTTCCCAGCAGAGGGTGGGGCAGGGGCGAGGAGCTGGGCTTGCAGCAGAAGGCTCCTTGGATCTGGGTCGTTCAGAGCAGAAGCTGTGGATCCGCTCCGGGTCGCACGGAGCCGTGTGTGAGGACGAAGCTGGTCTGGTCTGTGCGGCGGCCCGCCTGGGAAACGGGGAACGTATACTGTCATCAGTGCTGAGAGCAGGGCCCTGGGAGCTGTTGGCTAAAGAAATAGAGGACTGAGGCTATCAATCAGGTTATAACTAGGAAGAGCAAAATAGGACAACAGTAAGAACAACATGACAAAAATACACACACACACACACACACACACACAAAACCACAAAGAAGTGTACATGGAATGAAAGACTTCTTAAAACATGATGAAAACAGAATCACCAAGTGTTATGGAATGAGACCCAAATATACGAAGGGAAAGAACAAGACTCAGGTTGATCACTGTGTGGGCAGGTGTGGCGGTGGCCGCATGACCTGGGCCTCCTGCTGTGACGACCTCGCGGAGTGCCACCGCTGGGGGTGGGAGGGAGGGGGCCCTGCGGCTAGCTTCTAACCAACCGACGATGGCAAAGGTGACGGGATGTAAGGGAATAAAAATCTGAGGAACAGAATAAACTGGTGAGTATAATAGGATCAGGGGCACGGAAAGGGAGTGGACTGACCATTCTCGGGGGGAAAGGGGTGTGGGGGTGCAAGAAGAGACTGGACAGAAATCGTACACCTGTGGATGAAGACGGTGGGGGGCGGGGCGGCAAGGGCAGAGGGTGGGGTGGGAACCGAGTGGAGGGGAGCTATGGGAGGAAAAAGGAGGAACAATTGTAATAATCTGAACAATAAAGATTTATTGAAATGGAAAAAAAAAATGTAACCCCCATGATTTTGTTATGTTTTGTAAGACTCCGTCTTGCTGGTCGACTCCACCTGCACACATTCCCTACTGGCTTCCTGTGTTAGCCAGCCATGTGGTAAGCCCCTGAGGCCAGGGCCCATGCGTGGCCTTTAGGAACTGGTACAGCCTCACGGAGTGGAGGGCGGCTTCCAGCCCCAGCCAGCCAGACGCTGGGACAGTCCTACGACCCTAAGGGACTGAATTCTGCCAACAACCCAAGAGAGCTTGGAAGACTGTTCTTCCCCTCAGCCAATGCCCTGATCGCAGCCTGGTGAGACCCTGAGCACAGGAACCTACTCACGCATACCTGGACTCCTGGCCCACACGATGGACAACATATCTTCATTTTAAGTGTCCCTGAGCTGATGACTTAGATTAGCCCACAAAGGACACCTCAGCAAACTCCCAAAGTTAAAATATTGTAGACAAAATTCTCTGATTACAAATGGGAGCAACCTAGATATTGATAACAATAAAAGCCCCTTCTACCTAGGAATGAAAAGAAGAAGACAAACAAACCAATATTACCTGTAAGTTTTGGCTCAAAGAGGAAATATGAACTGAAATGGAAAAAAATATATAGAAAATCTATGTATCAGGATATGGCTAAAGCAGCTTTAGCAAGAGTGGCAACAAATTATATATCTTAAGTACCACTTATACTAAGAAATATAAAAAGAAAGAGTACAATAATAAAAGCAGAAATGAACAAATTGGAAAACAGAACAGCAGAAGCAGGTACCAATACCTACAAATTAAGTCTTTGGAAAATACAAAAAAAAAAAAAAAAAGTAGACAAACGGAGAGCCGAACAGTTAGCTCACAGGAAAGGAAATACACCCAGGCTTCAGTGTGCTCTGAAAGGATGTCCCACCCTTCTGCTGCTATCAGAGACATGTCAAATCAAACCACACCTAGGTGCCGTGTTTTTTTTTTTACTTATCTGATTGGCGAGCATTCGAACACTGGCTGACACACAGTGTTGGTGAGGCCTGGAAGAAAAACCTCTCTTTCATAGTTCTAATGAGTGTGACAAATCGTGCTGTCTCAGTGGATGGCTAGTTGGAAACATCTAACAAAATGGTAACTCCAAAAACCTCACCAATCTACTTCCAGGATTCCATCCTGCAGATATGTTCCTACAAGGATGAACAAGTTTATTGCTTGTCACAGCAAAATATTAAAAAAAGGAAAGAAAAAAAAAGAAGCCCTCAATGCCAGTGGTTAGGTAAGTTATAAGCACCTGTGAAACAGTACACTGTGCAGCTGCACATCAGAGGGAGCTCTGTATGTGCTGGGATGGAAAGCTCTCCAGGATATAACGTTAAGTGAAAAGGGCAAGGGGAAGAATGGTGTGGAGACTGTGTTACCAGGTATATAAAAATAGTGGGCTAAGTGGAAAAAGTTATATATTTATAATTCCTTGTGTGAGCAGTAAAGCATTCCGAAAGGGATACTCAAAATGTAATAGCTGTGGTTCCTTACGTGGGAGGGTTACGGATTAGGAAGATAGGGCATTACACATTTTTGTACTTTTGTGTTTTGACCCATGTACAAATCTCATCTAATAAAAGTACTTTAAATAATTTTTAACAACATGTTATTATTAACATATAGAAGTACCATTGGGTTCTGTGTGTTTATCTCTCGTCATTTATTTGTTCTAGGACTTGCTGTGTAGACAGTTGAGTGTCATCTCAAATAGGGACAGTCTGGGTCTTTTCCTTTCCGAGTTGTATGGCTTTTCTTTCTTTGTCCGGCCTTTCCGCAGTGCCTAGCACTTCCAGGGCTGTGCTGAGGGTAAGCAGTGGGAGTGAGCATCCTTGCCTTGTTCCCAGTCTTAGAGAAGAAGCGTTTGGTTTTCAGCACCAGGGAGACGTGAACGGCAGGGGTTCTGGAGACGCTCCATACCAACTTGGGTGAGTTCTCATTCCCAATGTGCTGAGAGTTTGCAGGGTTTTTTAAAATCGTAAGTGGGTGTTAGATTTCTGTCAGGTGCTTTTTCTGATATGACGATGTGATTTTCATATTTAACCCGATTATGTTGATTGATTTTAAAACTATTAAGCCAATCTTGCAAACGCGAATAAATCCCACTTAGTCATGGTGTATAATTCTTTCTATACATCACTGGATTGAATTCGCTCTTTTTTTTAAAAAAAGATTTTCTACATCTGAACTGCTAAGATATATTGGTCTTTAGGGTTTTTTTTTTTGGTATTATTATTTTTTAAATATGGTTTTATTAAGTTCAGAAAGGAAGGGAGAGGGTGAGAGAAATAAAAACATCAATGATGAGAGAGAATGACTGCCTCCTGTGTTTTTGGTTTTGATGTGAGGATAATACTGGTTTCATTGAGGGAGTTAGAACGTGTTCTCTCCATTGCTGCTCTCTGGAAGAGATGGTATCACAATAAAGCATGTCAGAGTGTTTTGCAAATTTTAATGCACTTGTTGCATGGTTATTGAGCATCAACGATACACCAGGTAATGCTGCCCTCAGCCACATCCTCCCCGCTGCAAATCAGTGCTTGGCTCTGTGCACCCCGTGAGCTTCTCTTTCTTGGCCCTAAATCTCACACCTCCTTTCACCAGCACCACACTGCTGTAGAGTTCTCCTCATCCATCTGGCTTTTCCGGGACTCCGAACACCTTTGCCAGCGTCTTCTTTTGCTCAATCACGATAGCCTGCCTCTCCCTCCCTTCTCACTCCCCAGCCCCTGACCCCACATTGTGACTGTGGATGCCTGAGTCCCGCTTCGTTCATTCACACACTGCTGACCTGTCAGTCCACTGGGAGGCCCGTGGGGCAGGGCTGCGTCTTTAACTTCTCCGTGCCGCAGTGCTCACTCAGCGCCAAGGCCACGTAACAACACAAGCTTTTTTTTTTTTTTTTTTTTTTTTTTTGCTAAATGCATGAACAGCCCTTAAATCCTAAAGTTTTGCATTCAACTCATTCCCCCTCTTTTTTTGGTTCTCTCCCTCGGGGGTTCTCTCCAAACACCCAATCATCTGCTCCGGGCATGAGACTCAGACATCTCGTCCCCATGGTTTTGTTCAAATAGAACTTATTCTTTCCTGCCAAACGAACTCCATTTAAAATGCCGTGTGATGCCTCTTCTGCCTCGTGTGAGCTCAGAACATCCATGTTGCCTTTCGATCTCTGGAATCACAGGTCCACGCGGCTGCCGCGTCTTACAAGTTGCCCCTCTCTCCAATGCCGTCTGCTCCGCTCCTTCCTCGCCTCCTGCACGGCTACTCTACAAGCCTCCCAACAAGTCTCCCCTGGCCCTTCCCTCACCCAGCTCCGCCACAGGACAGGCTTCCCGGTCACAGCACCGCCAGCCACTCCCTGGCTGATACAACTGCGAGGGCTTCCAGGGCCTTCTGCCACAGGGACTCTTCCTCCAGTGTAACCCTCGTCTGCACCCCAGCCGGTCTGCAGGGCCCCTCTCCTGGAACAGGACCTGGTGGCAGGCAGAAACATGGCTCCTGCCCTCCAGTTGCCCTGGACCTAATCCCTGTGAAGAAGGGAGGAGCTGCCAAGACCGGTTTGGCTCAGTGGATAGAGCGTCGATCTGTGGACTGAAGGGCCCCAGGTTCGATTCCGGTCAAGGGCATGTACCTTGGTTGCGGGCATGTCCCCAGTGGAGGGTGTGCAGGAGGCAGCTGATCTATGTCCCTCTCTCGTCAATGTTTCTAACTTTCTGTCCCTCTCCCTTCCTGTCTGTAAAAAATCAATAAAATATATTAAAGGGAGAAGCTACCCATCCTGCCACACAGCACTGCCACGCACAGTGTGATTGCTGGAGGGCCACACTGTCACACTCACAGTGTGATTGCTGGAGGGCCACACTGTCACACTCACAGTGTGATTGCTGGAGGGCCACACTGTCACACTCTCAGTGTGATTGCTGGAGGGCCACACTGTCACACTCTCAGTGTGATTGCTGGAGGGCCACACTGTCACACGCACAGTGTGATTGCTGGAGGGCCACACTGTCACACTCACAGTGTGATTGCTGGAGGGCCACACTGTCACACCCTCAGTGTGATTGCTGGAGGGCCACACTGTCACACTCACAGTGTGATTGCTGGAGGGCCACACTGTCACACTCACAGTGTGATTGCTGGAGGGCCACACTGTCACACTCACAGTGTGATTGCTGGAGGGCCACACTGTCACACTCACAATGTGATTGCTGGAGGGCCACACTGTCACACGCACAGTGTGATTGCTGGAGGGCCACACTGTCACACCCTCAGTGTGATTGCTGGAGGGCCACACTGTCACACCTGTTGACCGACGGGGGAGAAGACAGAGGTAAAGTGTAAGACAAACAAACAAGGTGAAGGGCGAGGGCAGTAGTCTTAGGAAGGGACTGACCAAAGTTCTAAGGAAATGCCTGTCTCGCAGATGAAGTGTTGGGGAAATAAATATAAGAAAAACATGTGTAAACCAAAAAGGGACAAAGACTTTTTTTTTTTTTTTAAGGAAGGAAAGATAATAAATTTTATCTCTTGGCAATGGAATGTTTTAATTAACAGTTTTCATTCTGGCTTCTAGACTTGGCTTAGAGCCTAAATATTTTGTCTCCTCATTTCTAGACCAATGCGAGTGTCTCTTTCTCTGCCTTTTTATAAGGTGACTGTATCTAGGGTGAAGTAGCATCCCTCTGAAGTCTGAACACAGAAATTGATGATCCTGGAATAGACATGTTCCAGGGTGTCCAAGAGAGAATTAAAAATGTGTATTCACGAATACACAGCTAATTTCACATCCTATAATATATTACATACAGAGGATGATGTGTAGAAAAGAACAATTAAAAGGTGAGTGTGCTTAACTGGGCTTTCCTTTCTATTCCCCCAAATATCCAGCTACCGAGATGTAAGAATTATGTATACAGCACAGAGGAAGACTTCCAGAGGATCCTGTCTTTACAAAGGAACTTTAGTGCAAGTTCTCGTTCTTCTTCCTATTACTTTAGAGACCAAAGACCTCGGCTTATTTATTTATTATTATTTATTCATTGTATTGTTTGATTCTATAGCTGTGTGTAGAATACAAAAATATAACTATGGAATACATGGGTGCTGACGGGGACCTGTATGCTTGATGTGATGTGGATTTAGAGAAAAAGAATCAGGAAGAAAAATCTCCAGCTTTTCTCCACCGGACACCACCTCAGGTGCCTGACAGGAATCGTGACACAGACATTACCACATGAAGAATACCACCTGTTATTTTCTCCAGCCTTACTCAGAGTTAAAGTTTCTTTTTAAAGCAGTATTGCTTTCTATATAACTAATAGTTTAAAGAAAACGATGTTCATTTTTTAAGAAAAATGTAAGAAATCCCCTTGAGAACCCTGACCTAGATAGAGTAACGGCCAATCCCCCAGGCACAGATTTGACCGGATTTCCTCTCCCGGTCTCCGTGCCGGATGATGAGGCCAGATAGGGGAGCAGCGTGGTCGCCCGATGAAAACGAAGGAGATGAGACAAACTCCAATCTCCCCCCCAATCCGAGCCCCATCCAGCGCCTCTCAAAACATGTAAACCTGCCGTCAGAATAACATAATGGGGGCTGATTTGTGCAAGTGATTGCAACTACTTTATAATTAAACATCCAGAGAATTATAGATGTGAAATAGATATCGCTGTGCATACCGGGGGTTTAATTACATCCTGGATTAAAAGAAATTTTGACCCGCGATTGAAAACAGATGGCCAACCACCTCGGGTCCCAATGGTCGCTTTGTAAGCAAGTGACACTGGATTCTGTGCCTTCAGGAACATTTCCCTCCGCCTCATTGTTTTTGCCAAATACTCATTAAGGAAGAAACACAAAGAACTCCACTGTTGGGTCTCTCCTGGGTTTCTTGGATGTTGGAAATCGGCGGATTAGCCACGTTTGACTGGAAAGCTGTCTCAGGCATGTACCCTTGTGATTCGCCCCTCGTCGGGAAGGAAACAGCTGACTTATTAAATCCCTGCGTTGCTGCGTGTTCCTTGTTCCTACTTGTGAAACTCCCAAATCAGGAATTTCGATTTTGATGTGTCTCATTTTCTACCTTCTGTTTTTAACTTTATGCAAATGAGCTAATAACGTGAGAAAAGAATGTATTAGATATTCTTATCCCTATATTGTTGGGGAGACAGTGAAACCCCACACCCCCAAAAAATAATATACAAAATGTGTTTGCACTGAGAACTATACAAACAATTCCTGTTAGTACTTTGTTGGTTTGATGGTTACAGAAGGAACTTGCATTTCCGTCCTCATCAATGAATTAGGCTCTTCCTGTGAGAGAGGGACCTCCGCTAATTGCGCACATGCACGGGCTGAGCCTCGGGACTCCACAGGGGCCGGGCTGGGGGGCGGCGATGTGAACACTGTGTCCGCATGCATGCCTCGCCGTCTAGAAGGAAAGACGGGATTTAAACAAAGTACTCAGCGTCAACAAATAATTAATGACAGTTGTGCAAAACCACGCAAAGCATGTTGGAACATCCTGTAACCGAAGGAGAAATAACCGGCAAAGCTTCCGAGGTTAGCAAAGCCCGGGCACATTCCAGGAACTGAAGGAGTCCCCGGGTGGCTGCAGCACCGAGAGCCAGGATGTGGCTGCAGGAGAGGCAGCGGCCAGATCACAGGGGCCCACAGCCGTGTCACAAGTTGGGTTACAGACTGAGGACAATGGGAAGCAACTGATAAGTTTTTATGTTATTAGAAGAAGAAGAAGAAGAAGAAGAAGAAGAAGAAGAAGAAGGAGGAGGAGGAGGAGGAGGAGGAGGAGGAGGAGGAGGAGGAGGAGGAGGAGGAGGAGGAGGAGGAGGAGAAGAAGAAGAAGAAGAAGAAGAAGAAGAAGAAGAAGAAGAAGAAGAAGAAGAAGAAGAAGTAGTGACCAGTGTAGGGGGTTCACACTGTCAATGTAGAAGCTCTTCTGGACAAAAGTTGATAGGTGTGATTCTGGAATCGGAACAGCCAGGTCTTACTGTTGGAGAGGCACATTTCATAGGGCGATCGCTGCCCTTGATCGCTGCCCTTGATGGCTGTCCTCCGATGGGTCTGGGCAGCCAACTGTAAACCTCCGGGAAGGTCTCCCCATGCCAGATGCCATGAGTGACGTTCCAGATTCCGGGGAAGAGGCCCAATTATCAGCATGAACAGGACTTCAGAAGAAGCCGATCCCAGCCCGCATGGCTGACCTTGAGCGGTTCAAGACCTCAGAAGAGCAAGTCACTGCAGATATGGCGGAGATGGCGAGAAGACTGGAACTGGAGGTGGAGCCGAAAGCTGTGCCCTGGTGATGGAACGTTAACGGAGGCGGCGTTGCTCCTTCTGGACGAGCAGGGGGAGTGAGAGAGAGTCCTCACCTGGTGCAGGTGCTCAGGAGGGGGTCCAGTGACAGCAGACGTTTGTAATGTGACATAGGCTTAGCTGATAAAGTGGTGGCAGGGGGTTCGAGGAGTGACTTCAATGTTGGGAGAAGTGCTGTGGGTAAAATGCAATCAGGGCACATCACAGGCTGCAGAGAAATCACTCATGAAAGGAAGAATCAATCAAAGTGCCAAACTTCACTGTCCTCTGATTTTAAGAAATTGCCAAAGCCACCCCAACCTTCAGCAGTCACTGCCCTGACCAGTCAGCAGCCATCAACATCCAGACAGGACCCTCCGCCAGAGAAAAGCCTCAGCCTCAGTCGATGGTTAGATGTTTTTAGCAATAGAGCTTTTTTAAATTGAGGTACATCCATCCTTATTTTAGACACTAGAGGCCCGATGCACCGAATTCATGCCAAGGGCTCGGCCTTCGCAGCCCTGGCTTCATCCCGAGGTCGCCCGGAAGGACATCCAGAAGGTCATTCAGCTGTCTGGTCTAATTAGCATATTATACTTTTATTATTATAGCTAATGCTATCGCACACTTAATGGACTGCAGTATAGTGTAAACATAACTTTTATAAACACTAGGAAACCAAAAAATTCATGGGACTTGCTTTATTTAGATTGTCCCTTCATTTATTTATTTTAAATATATATATTTATTGATTCCTACTTGTGAAAATCCCAAATCTGGAATTTAGAATATGATTGAGAGAATAAGGGAGAGGGAGAGAGAGAGATAGAAACATCAATGATGAGAGAATCATCGATCGGCTGCCTCCTGCACGTCCCACACTGGGGTTGGAGTCCATAACCTGGGCATGTGTCCTGACCGAGAAGGGAACCGTGACCTCCTGGTTCATAGGTCAACGCTCAACTACTGAGCCACACAGATCAGGCTAGATTGTTCCTTTATTGCAGTGAGTGGTCTGGAACCAAGCCTGCAACATCTTCAAGGTAAGCCTGAAATATCCCTGAAACCTGCGTTCACAGCGTGACCTTCCTATGGCACTGCTCGGTAAGGAGCAGCCTCAGCCCCAGCCTCCCCGGGGGGAGCGGGATCGCTGCTGTGATGTATGCCCGGGATCCTGACTGTCACAGGGGACCGAGTGAGAGCCAATTAGTGACGTTTGCACAGGGCCTTATGAAAACACACCCGTCAAATGGCACACTGTCGTGGAGGGCAGGGCCACTCATTAATACAGCTCCTAGCCCAGGATCAGCTCCCTGGGTAGTGCAAAAAAGTCTCATTAATTCAGAACCCACGCTGGAACTTGCAATAATTCAGACGTGGTAGATGTGGTTCTTGTTCAGTAGAAAGGTCACAGTTCAAAATAGAAGGCAGAACCCAGGACGGCTGTATTAAATAATGATGGGACTGTTTAATTTTACTCTTTCTGGAACTTTAGGTTTTAATACGTAGTATACAAGGCATACGCCTACACTTATTTTTGAATATAACTTAACTGTTTAGCAGTGAACAGTTAAGACACCCCTCTCCGTCCCCCAGGGTGTCCTTTTCCCTCTTTTCCCCCTCACTTCCCTCACCCGCAAAACCAAAGCCCAGGGAGCTCCTGACTGACAACAGACCCACCTGTCACCAGAGGGAAAGGAAAATCCCGGGGCAAGAGGCTGAGCCACACGGAGTCGGTGAGGTTTCTGTACAAAATGAAAAGCAAAGCAGGCATACGGTGCAAGGGCACGTGAAAAAAGCAAAAGCAGCGCGTCCACTTAAAATACCTCCTGGCATTTGCCATTTCCTCGTTTTTAATAAGCATCTTCCTGGGAATAGTGTTTATGATTCAACACAAGTCCCCTGGAGGCAGAAAAGGCTCCCTGCCCCACAAATCCCGACGGCACACATTTCAGAGCAACGGCTCTGAGCACCTTGGGCTCTGCGGGCTGTGCTGCGGTGAGCGTGCAGGCGCAGGCGGTGGAAGATGGGAACGGGAGGTCTGAGCGACAGGGGCGCTATGTGACATCTGCGCAGACACCACGAGGGGCATGGCACAAGCAGAAGGGCTCAGAGGGGGCACCTCGTCGTCAGAATAGAGCAGATTGCTTGTGCGTTCTAGAGCCGCACAGAACACAAAAGTTGAAGCGCGATGACCCTGTTTGTGTGTGCATCGTGCCGTCTTGGCTACACGGTGACAGGGCAAGCGGCTTAGTGACCTGCCCGGAGAAATCACCCAGGAACTGCATCCCATCATCAGGCACATTTCACTCATTTCTCACTTAGGTTTCACATAATCTACCTAGTAATTCTATTTACCATATCTGATCTTCGGTGTTGTCCCATGTTTTACACTTAACCTGCGTGTGTGTGTGTGTGTGTGTGTGTGTGTGTGTGTGTGTGGTGGGGGGAGGGATTGGGGAGAAAGGTGTTCATAAGAGACAGACCTTTCTTTGACATCCAGATGTCTCTTGATTGAAACCTCTGATGTGTTCCTGTCTTTTGTTTGTTCCTGAATTCAAAAATAGTCTTGGGTTCAAAGGTAAATTTGGGGTCTTCAATAGAGCGCTTCAAGCACTGACATGCACGAGGACACCACGGGCCCTGAGCTGGGAATCTGTCTCTCACAGATACTGCCTGTGGACGCCCCTGTCGGGGGAAGGTGAGAGGGAGAAGAACATAGGAAAACCCTGAGGAGCCGCAGCCCCCGGGCAGGGTCTTGGATGGGAGCGATTTGCTGTTCCCTGGGATCGTTTTTCCTGCTCCGTGTGGCTTAGCAAGCAAGGTGGGGAAGGAGAGCACCCGGCAGACAGTGACTAACGTCTTCTCTCTTCTTCCGTGGCAGGAAGTGTTCCCCTCAGGGCCCTCACTCGTTCTACATTTTCAAAAGAAGACAAGACTACCATCTCTCCTGCTGATTTGATTTCCGAAACAAAGAGTGGAGTGGCCCTTACAAAGACCACCTGGTACCCTCTTTGGTTCTGGATGCTTTTGGAGGCATCTAAAAAGTCAAAACCACTGTGCCTGCCTGAAGCTACACCATCAATGGGAAGGTAATGAAGTAGCGATACTGACTTTTCACCAACCCATTAGGACGAATGTATCCCGAAGGTGCTTATCTACTCAAAGTAGTAACTTAGAACAGGCACGGATGCTCCTGCACTGGGGGCGGGCTATAGCTCGATAAACACATGGTAAACTGAAAATGTTGTAAGTTGAAACTGCATTAGGTCACCTAACCTACTGAGCATAGCTTCGCCTAGCCCACCTCGCACGTGCTCAGAACACTCACCATTAACCTACAGTGGGCACGGTCCTCTAAAACCGTGGTCAACATGAGTGCCCAGTTCCAGGGCTCAGTCACATTTTCCAGGTTTTGACTGAACTTTGAAATGACTTGTTTTCAACAATAGGTGGCGTTTCATGGGTTTTTGGTTAGTTGAAATGCATTGGCTACGGGAAATAATCTCTGCCACCAATTTAAAAAAGAGATACAAGCCATTAAGATTCATAAAGTACTTTGGTAATTGACAGAAGTTGTATCTGCCATATTTATGATCATAATTAACATTCTAAGAGGTTATTCAAAAGAAGCAGCAGTAATGTACTTTTGGGAAATATGCATTAAGGATCATGCTTTTTTTGTTTGTTTGTTTTGTTTTGTTTTTACTTTTCTACTTATTTTCAACGTGTAAATTGTTATTCAGTTACTTTTTAAAAAACATGCATCTGCTTTTATCTTACTCTTTATGATCACAGAGTTTACACATTGTATGATGTGCCTGCTAATATTTGCAATGACCTTTATCTTCACCAGAAGTAAAATGTAAAAGATGAAAAATTCCAGATAAGTATTGAAGCGACCAGGGCTCATTAAATTCCATAATCTGAAATGATTGGCAGTTAGCTTCTCCATAACATACATACACATGCACGCACTCACCACACACAGCATTCAATTACTTAAACCTAAGCGTTCAGCTTGAGAGGGGAAAAAAAAGAAAAAGTAAAGCGGAATGAATTTGAAACAATTAGAAGACAGATGCATTTACTATTGGGGGAGGAAGCACCAGGAAAGGCGGGGCCCGAAACGCTTCTTCATCAGGCGATGGTCACACACGAGTGTACACGGAGAGCACTGCCCACGTGCTGAGTCCACCTGCGCGGTGACGTGGGAAGGCAAAGTGTTGTTTATTACTTCGGGTTAGTAAACGAGAAAGCAGGTTGAGAGCAATAAGGAAGGCTCACCATCCAACCAGAAAATAACAAAGCTGGGACGTGAACTCCACATCAACTGACCCTACACCCGATGGTCTTTTCCAATACCGTGTCATTTTCACGCTTGCCATCCTGGGCATGGGGTTGTTATGGGAGAATCGGGTATCTCCGCTAAATTTATAGACCAGGACACAGAAGAAGGGTGTAGTAAAAACTCAGGGTTTAATATATACATCCCATCGGTTATGACGGGCCGTGGGAAATGTTTTTATACGTGGAATTATTTAGAATGTTCCAAGAGAATTGCAAATCAAAGAAAACGCAATCAATTCTCTTTTAAAAAGAAAACCTCTTATAAGTGTTTTGTGATTTCTTTTTTTTTTTTTTTCAATATTAGGCATTCTGATAGAAGACATGCCTAAAGTCACTCATCAAATAAATATTGAACTTTTATTTTCCCATAGAAAGGATAAACTATATAGTCTTTGGCGCAGGTTATTTCAATAGGAATTAAAGACTAAAACGGCAGGACTTTTAAGTTGTTTTTGTTTTAACAAAAACGTGGTTGTTGTTTTTTTACTCTTCTATCTGTGGGGGCAGTTATAAGTTTAAATTAAGCTACGTTTTTATGCACTTGTCTCTGAAGATGAAGCTAGCAGTAGGTAGACATGGAAATGGGAGATCAGTAACTTTTGCCGATCAGAATCTAAGATGATACCAAGTGGTCATCAGAAGGGCCACTCCACTTCTTGTTTCAAAAACCAAATCAGCAGAAGAGATGGAAAATCCTGTTTTCTCTTTAAAATGAAGGACACGTGAGGGCTCAGAAGGAAACACTATCATGGAGGAGGAGAGAAACCGGTCTTATGATGCAGCTGTCTAGAGAAGAAATGAAGACTGCACCAGAGCAAAGATGTGTCCTCAAACAACCCTACCATGTGCGTGTCATCAGTCAGATCTCTGCTACACAGAAGTGATGCAGTTTGTCTCACGTGTCCCTTTGATTCTCTGTGAAGGAATATGACACGTAGGCACCAATTCAGAGCCCTCCCATCTGCATGTCTTTCTTTTCCTACAACTTGTAGAAAAACAGTCACTTGTGACAAAGGACACAAATGGCGAGGTGTGGGATTTTAGAGCTGACAGGCACCCCACAAATCACTCAGTGTCATTTACTCAATGGATTGCTGGATGTGCCCACCTCCAGAATTTGAAACTAATACAGAGCATTTGTATTTCAAATAGGGCAGGATGAGAATCACGCTTATGAAAATGAAGAGAATGTTTATGGAAAATTTACCGGGTATGTTGGCCTATTTCTGTCAACTACAAAGATTGTTTACAAAAGGAAACTGAAAATAAAATGGACCGCGCCTGCCAGCTTTTCTCGGGAAGTACAGTAATATAGGGACTGTTGCCCTAAAAGGAGAGACTTCGTTTTGTTCTTGGCTCTTCATTGGTTTATTAGATACTCATAACCCAGCTCACCAACTTCTGTGATTGTGTTTGTTTGCTTCTCAACAAGATAAAAGATTCGGTTTGTTATCACGACTTTGCAGACACATTACAGGAATTACTAAGGCATTATTTTTCGAGAGCTCGGAATACATTGTGGGTCTGCAATTTTGGTGCCAATTACTTAATTTAAACTTGTAGATAAATAAAGTAGATAAATGAATAAGTTAAGCCTCTCTGGACTCCACTTTTTATTTTTTTTTAAATCACTAGCAGTTGGGTGGAGTTACTAGATTTTTTTTTTTTTACCTTTTTTTTCGCGCCCCCAAAAAATCAAATCAACAGAAGAGATGGCTGATCTTGTTTTCACATGACAATGAACAAGTCAGGGCTCAGTTTCCATTCACTTTATTCATTTAGATCTGTCTTAATATAGTAAACTGAAAATTATTGTAAGACTTTCCCAAAGATATTTATTTACATTGTTTTTCCTCCTCAGAATTTTACACCCCAGTAATATATAATTGTAGCCAAGGTGCATAGTAATTAAACTTACTAAACAAAAAAACACTGTCTATTTTAAGCTGAAAATTTAGAATTTCTATAAAGTCTTATAGTTATAGACAATCAAAACGAAAGGGGTTTTTTATTAAATGTCTGCTAGATCCAGGTTGGCAAGGCTATCCCCCCTATTTATTTGTAATCTAGTATGTAAAATATATATATTGATGCATTTTATTGCTAAATGATGTAAAGGATCACTGGTCAATTTTGTGCACATAATATTTTATTTCTAAATACAATATGACCCATGAATAGATAGGTGTTATAGATAAAATGTCACACGTTTTATAGCTTATTATAATTTAAAAATACTTAGACTCATGGAATTTGTAATTTCAGACATCTACGATGGAAATAGTTAGAAGTTTACTTGTGATAGGAATCTATGGAACCTCTTTTGTAGGATTTATGGAAGTAGAATGTTGAGTGCTCCCTCTCCTGGTTTTATCATATTGGTGAACTGACCTCCCATCCCAAACCCAAATGGGTGATGATGGCTGAGCAACCAATTTTGAAGAACCAAATAAGATACCATGTCGTGATATTCGATTTCTGATTTGATGGTTACACATCAATTCATAATGGTAAAAAAGCCTATCCATCATTAGAGTTCATTGCATCCCAGAATATAATGAGATCTATGAAAAAATAGAAAATGTTTACAATAAAGTTGATTTTTATCTTTTTAAACAGCCTATTTTACTACAATTTAAAAGAGTAAGAGCAAGAGTAAATATGAGTATTGGTCTATGTTATTTTCTGGTGCTGCTTTTTTTCTTGCTGATGGTCTTAGCACTGCCCTAGGTTCCTTACAGGTAATTCCAAAGACACCCTCATGCTCAAACATGTGTAAGTCCAGCATAGAAAAAAGCCAGTTTCAACAGAATCACTTGTTATTGGAAAGAAGGAGATTTAAAAATTACTTTGAACTGAAAATTTTCAATACTCAGATTTATATGGGACTTAATCCTGGAGTTTTATTTTGTTTGGTTTGTTTTTCCAAAGACTTTAAGTTACTTCTTAAATGTAGTACCTGGAGGAAATATTTCCTTTCCACTTACTATGTATTTTTATTTTTAGGTGTCTTTTAAAAGTCTCTGAGGAACCTTACATTTTACATTAGTTAGCCTAACTGCAGCATTAAGTGTGATTTTGATAATAAACATCTAAAATCTAGTAGTTTCAAAAGAAATAAAAAGCAAGTTTCCTACTAGTAAAAAATGATTTTTTAAACCCCAGTAACAATAGAATTATAAAGCTTTTTGTTAAATTATTTCTACTTTAATTGGTTGGCATATAGCTGATTAAAAAAAAATAGGTTGGGCTTTTTTTTTTTTTTTGCAAAAGTATACAAATATATTACAAAACTGAAGAAATTTGGAATTTTAAAGTTTGATTGATTTTTGAGAAATTATATCACAAATCAAGATGAAGCAAGTATGATAAAATGGACAGCAAGAAATTTTAGCTCTATGACATATTGTCATACACATTTGCAGTAAGGAGTCCACCTTTCAAACTTTCAGATTTTGCATCTTCTGAATTTTGCTTTACATAGGAACTGAAATATTACCATCTTTTTATATCAATATGCATTTTCTCTCTAGCTGATCAGAAGCGATGGCTTCACACACAACTTTTTAGTCTTTTATTCTTCAAACTTATTTTCTGATTCAACTTTACAGAACCCTTTTTATTTTATTTTTTAACTGAGATAACTGAAGATTGATGAATGCATTTGAAGGTATTATTTTTATGGCAAGCTGCACTTGCAGGAATTGTCGGAGGCGTCCTTTCAGAGGATGTTTTTTGCACGCGCGTCCAGTGCAACATTTCCAAGTTGGTGCACTTATAACGAAAGAGGAAACAACTGCTGGGGAAATCCTGTTCCAGGTTTTCAGGCAGCCATGTGATTGACACATGATATCACGGGAGGCGTGTCCTGGGGTGGAGGTGGAGGTGGAGGCGAGGCGCTGAAATTGTGGGGAGCTGGAGTGGGATTGCTCTGTGAGGCATGCCGTGGTGTGCGGAGCGATAGCGGCGGACAGAGCTCCCTGCCCCGGATCAGGAGCAGCCACGGCCGCGGGAAACGTGCCTGAAAAGCAGTTTCCAACCTTTGCGTTAGGTAAGAGCCGTTTTCTTCCGTTCCTTCGGTAGGGGTTTTAGGAAAAGATTAGGCGAGAGATGTCGGCTTTTGCAAGGAACGGAATGCTTCCTTGAACTCGCTTTCTATGCGGTTGCAATTCGAATTTCCAGGAGCCTTCCCACTGCTAAAACCCAGTGCTCTCAAAGTAAATGCTATCGCGGGGTGGGCGATGAGAGAAAAGAAAGCCCGCGGGGTCCCTTTGATTCCCTCCCCCATCGGAGAAGTAAGCAGTTTAAAGTCCGAAGCGGTCCGAAGCGGCCCGCGGGGCGGTGTGTGCGGAGGGCGAGGGGCTGGCGCTCGGCGCGCGGACCCGGTGCGTG
Organism: Pipistrellus hanaki; assembly: GCF_964339955.1. Taxonomy (NCBI): domain Eukaryota; kingdom Metazoa; phylum Chordata; class Mammalia; order Chiroptera; family Vespertilionidae; genus Pipistrellus; species Pipistrellus hanaki. Next base: position 35,872,622 of record NC_140507.1, read on the forward strand.
TTTGTTCAGGCATTGTCGGAGCAGCGATTGTTGAAAACCTGAATTTCCCGTCTCTGCGTATTGATTTCCAATGCGCAGAGGCGTCGCTTGAACGCTGCTTGAACTCTCGGGCATTCCGAGGGGGCCGAAGCACTTGGGCAAAAAACGTGCAACATCGCATGTTACTTCGGTTCTCGGCTGACACGCCGACCGCGCGCCGGCCTGTCCATCACGGGGCGCAGCCTCGGCCCGCACATGGCAGCGGGCGCCCGGAAAGAGGGACATTAACGTGATTTCTCTCCCCATCCCTCCGCCGCAGGCTCCTCGGCGGACGCGCAGGAGGCTCGGAGGACCGGGAGTGGACGCCGGGACGCCCCGTGGCGCGGAGCGCGGACCGGGACGGTGCCGGGACCTGCGCGGGCCCACGACGCCCCGCCTCTTCCCCCAGGAGAGCCCCCCAACCTCGCCCCCTTCAGAGAGCGGGGAGCCAGGCCCGCCCTACCCCGGAGCGGAGCGGCCTCGGCCTCGCGGGCGTGCGCTCCCGGGCCCCGTCGCAGACAGACGCCGGTTCGAGACCCGGCCCGGGCCGCGGGGGCGCCACAGTCCGGACGTGGAGCTCGCCCGGAGCGGTCCGCGCCGGGGAGCCCTCTGCTCGGGATTCGGAGCCTCGGACCTAGGGGCCTGCGCCCCCGCTCCTGGGCGCGCTGCCCCGGAGAGCCCGGCGGTGGATGCTGCTGAGCCGCGAGGCCCAGGCGCGCGGCGAGCGCCGGGGCCGTGAGCGCCGCGGCCGGAAGGGGCCGCGGGCCATGCCTCTTCGTCCGCCCCGTCGCGCTTGATGCGGCGCCGGCCCGCCGCCCGCCCCGGGACCCGGGCCCCCGCCCCCGCCGCGGCCGAGGTGAGTGTGGGGGTCGGGCGGCAGGTGCGGGCAGGGCGTCCGTCCCGTTTCCTGAAGCGGCGGCGGCGCCATGGCCCGGGCGTCCTTTGGGGGAACCCTCCGCGTGAGAGGAGGAGGGTTGGAGGAGTCTGATGGGGTTTCTCCCCGGAGGGCTTGGGGCTTTTTGGTTCGTGCGGGCGCCGGGCTTTCGGTGGCGGGGTCCCCGTGCGACGGGGCACCGGCGGCGCCGTGAGCGCGCTCGTGCGTGTGCGTGTGCGCGTGTGTGTGTGCGCGCGTGCGGGGCGCAGAGCCGGGTTCGCGCCCCCGCGGGCAGAGCCCCTGGCGCCCTCCGCCCCACGCTGTGCCCGGTGCCGGCGCGCGGCGCGGCGGGGACGGCGCGGCCCCTTTAAAGGGCAGCCCGCCCTCCGAGTCACGGACACCTCCGCCCCCGCCCCCGCCCGCCGGCGGGGAGCGAGCTTGTTTTCATTCATAACTTTTTCCCTTTCCTTCCTCCCGTCACTATTTACTCAGCGCGCCGGGCCCGGAGCGCAGAGGGCGCGCTTCCCGCCGGCCGGGCGCTGTGGCGGCGCTGCGGTGCGGCCGGCCCCGAGCCTTCCTCCCTCTGGCCCCGGCCCCGCGCCTCCCTCCGGCCCCGGCCCCGGCCCCGGCCCCGGCCCCGGCCCCGGCCCCGGCCCCGGCCCGGGCCCCGGCCCCGGCCCCGCGCCTCCTTCCCTCCGGCCCCGGCCCCGGCCCCGCGCCTCCTTCCCCCCGGCCCCGGCCCCGCGCCTCCTTCCCTCCGGCCCCGGCCCCGCGCCCCACTCCGGCCCCGGCCCCGGCCCCGCGCCTGCCCCCCTCCGGCCCCGGCCCCGGCCCCGCGCCCCCCTCCCTCCGGCCCCGCAGGCCGCCGGGCGTCCAGGTACAGCGGCGCGCCGCTCGGTCCGCGGTCCGTGCCCCGCTCGGGCTCCGCGCGCCGCCCCGGCGGGGACGCAGGCGGGTTTCGGAGAACCACGGCGGCCCCCGTCTGCGAGGGGCTGTCCGAGAAGGTACCGGCTGGGATCGCGTGTTCGCGGGGCGAGCCAGGGAGCGTGGTGTGTGTGTGTGTGTGTGTGTGTGTGTGTGTGTGTGATGGGGGTGGATGGGGACGGGACCTGTGTGTGTGTGTGTGTGTGTGTTATGGGCGTGGATGGGGACGGGACCTGCTGCCCAGGCGCCTGGCTTCAGGCCCGGGCGCCCCGCTCACGTTCTGCTGGCCTTCCCAGCCTGCGGGGCCCGGGTGGCCTCGGGCCATGAACACGCGGGGGTTTTCTACTCTCCCAATCCTTCTCCTTCTCCATCTCCATCGTGTGTCCTCCTTAGTTCCCGGACACACTCCTTCCTTTCCAAGCCCGGGGTGAACGAGTGTGGGGCCGGGGGATGTGCAGGGGCTGGCTGTCCCCAGCCTGGAAGGACCGGGATGGAACCCAGCAGGCTGTGAGCCTGTGGGTCCCGTGTGCAGGGGAGGAGGAATCGAGCAGCATCTTGGCGGAAGGAAGGAAGGAGCCCCCAGAAATGAACATGCAAGATAGTCACTCTAGTTATTAGATGGGATGGACTTCTATTTGCTTTATTCCTTAAGCTGGTGGTGGTTGTATTTTTATCTTGTCTTTTATTTTTATTTTATGTTTTTGGCTCAAAGTGCCAGTAGAGAAAAGGCATTTTTTCTTTTCATTCTTGAATTGAGTGGAATCTGGAGACTTCGGGAGGAATTTGTGTGAAAAATAATCTAGTTTGCCACTAATTGAAAACGGAAACGTTTTTATGTTTGGTCGTTTGTTTTATAAGGAATGCATTATAAATGAGTAGTCTTTTACTGCTGGTAAGGAAGCATAACTGCTCATTTTTATCAGGGTATTGCTGTACTTATTTTTATTACAAGCAGCACGTTAATTCGGAGTTGGCAGTGCTTTTGAAAACCAGGCTGTCACATAGATGCAGATTTTTAAATTAGAGGAAATACAGATAATTGAAATGGATTCCCCCCCCCCATATTGCTTTAAAGGCCTAACATTTGTTTATGCACGAAAAGTTATCTTGTTATGTGAGTCTTTTCATGATTTCAAATGTGAATATGCTTCAACACGAATGGACTACATTGAGGGGGGTGTGTGCGTGCTCATGCTCACACACACACACTTTTGTAGCTGTAAACACCAAGAACTGCTAACTTCGTCTGTATTCATTTTGCGTCTCGTACATCAATAAGGAGCTAGCATGAAAGTCCTGGTTGCTCACAGAAAACGACTTCTTATTCTGAGACTCCATTTTAGTTTGGAATCTCTCTTTTTTTAACGGATGAGGTATACCTTGACCAGTTTCTTCATCCTGAGTCAAATGCTTGTAACAGCAAACAAACGAAAAAAAAAAAAAAAAAGCAACAGCATCAAAGCCATTTTGTGAAGTGGATATTTTCCTTTATGGAGATGGACGGACACCGAGCTTCCTAGTCCAGTGCTTATGCTCAGTGTTCCCTACAAGGGCAGATTTTCATTACTTGTTAGTTTCACCCACAGGAAGGCATTGCTTCCTGATTCTGCTTTTTACAAGTGGAATAGCCTAATTTTTATGGCATGGGGTCTCTTGCTCCGAATTCTTCCTCCATGATGTGGGCCTCGGCCTCTCTCGGATTGGACCCCAGCCAGGACCCCAGCATCCCTGTAATCCACTGATGAAGGTGATCATTACCAGGTGCTTTAGGCAATTTGTGACTTGACAGGGTTTCTCCCCCCCACCCCCTTTCTAAAAGAAATACTTCCTGTCATTTATTTTCTCTGTCTTTTTCATGTTCGATTTCCTTTTAGGATTTCAGATGCATGCCAGGTTCCCGCTGATTGCCAACATTCAAGATCCCTACACATGGATCCCCCAAACCAGCATGGCAGCGGCAGTTCGTTGGTCCTGACCCAGCCGCCCGCCCTGGACAGCCGGCAGAGGCTGGACTATGACAGAGAGATCCCACCTGCTGCTATCCTGTCCCTGGACCAGATCAAAGCCATCCGAGGCAGCAACGAATACACGGAAGGGCCGTCGGTGGGGAGAAGGCCTGCTCCCCGCACGGCCCCGAGACAAGACAAGCACGAGAGGACTCACGAGATCATACCGATTAATGTGAACAACAACTATGAGCACCGGCCTGCGGGCCACCTGGGCCACGCGGGGCTGGCCCACCACCACGCCCGGGGCCCCGTGCTGAGCCGGTCCACCAGCTCCGGGAGCGCCGCCAGCTCGGGGAGCGGCAGCAGCGCCTCTTCGGAGCAGGGGCTGCTGGGAAGGTCGCCGCCCGCCAGGCCCGTCCCTGCCCATCGGTCCGAGAGGGCCATCCGGACCCAGCCCAAGCAGCTGCCGGTGGCGGACGACTTGAAGGGCGCTCTGAAAGAGGACCCGGCCCAGCACCAGTTCATCTGCGAGCGGTGCGGCAAGTGCAAGTGCGGCGAGTGCACGGCCCCGCGGACCCTGCCGTCCTGCCTGGCCTGCGACCGGCAGTGCCTGTGCTCGGCGGAGAGCATGGTGGAGTACGGGACCTGCATGTGCCTGGTCAAGGGCTTCTTCTACCACTGCTCCAACGACGACGAGGGCGGCTCGTACTCGGACAGCCCGTGCTCCTGCTCCCAGTCGCACTGCTGCTCCCGGTACCTGTGCATGGGGGCCATGTCTCTGTTCCTGCCCTGCTTACTCTGCTACCCCCCTGCCAAGGGGTGCCTGAAGCTCTGCCGGGGGTGTTACGACTGGACCCACCGCCCGGGCTGCAGGTGTAAGAACTCCAACACCGTCTACTGTAAGCTGGAGAGCTGCCCCTCCCGGGCTCAGGGCAAGCCCTCATGACTTGGGAGGGGCGTGCTCGGACCTCCCCAACTAACTTTCCGAGCGGTGGCTGTTGAAAAACGATGCTATTGGATACTGATGTTTATTTTCTTGACGACTTTCCCCCGTTTCCTGCCTTCTCTCCTCCTGTTCCCAAGGCTTGACTGGTGGATGGTACCCTCTCATGGACAGTCAGTGAGAACGGACTGGGTCCCACTCAGGACAAGAGCCTCTGCCACACCCTCACCCCCCTCCGGAGGGTGTTGGGAGCCACGGGCTGGGGTTTTGTGTAGCTGGGGTTTTGTTCTGCAAGCAGCTTAACAAAATTGCCCACGCAACACCCCCCTCCCGACCACCATCACCACACACACACACACACACACACACACACACACACACACACCCCTAGGGGACAGTGATGGAGAGCTGTTTTTGATGGGGTTATTCCGGGAGCAGGGAAATTGGTGTTTAAAAAAGCAGCCCTTTACTTGCTTAAATAAGCTATGTATTCAGTCTGTCTCCAGTTAGTGCTATCTTCCTAGGCCTTGGACCCTTACGTAGCCCGGGAAGATATATTTTTGTTATCACATAAACGTTTTCCTTTAGCTACTGCCTCCTTGCCCCTCGAGAGTCCTCTCCCCTCAGTTTTGGCATTGTCTTATTGTAGCCATGCCATGGTTTTGTTTGTTTGGTGGTTTGTTTTTTTTTTTTGTATGTAATGTTAGGTTCACTCTACAGTGTAAATCTTCACATTGGAGATATACTTGGTTGTATCTTGCTGATCTTCGTTCTAGCTTTCTTATTTGGGAAGGTCTCAGCCACCTTCCTTCCGCACCCCACACCTTTCACCACATTTCTCCTGTCGTTGAGGGCACTTGGGCTCCTGACGTTGATATTTATAGCTAATCCGTCTGCGGGTGTCAGAGAAGTATGCTGCCTCAAGTGATCTTGGCTCGAATGGTCGGTCCCTTTGCCTTGGTTAGTTAACAGCTGAGCAAGTCTAATCTCTTCTGTGTTTTCATTGCCTTAACCACAAATTGTGGTGCTTTTTTGTATATTTTATGTATAAATCACAAAGTTGAATTCTGACTATTTTTAAGACAAAAGTCTGTTAAACTTTTTTATTGTAAAGAATATTTATTATGCGAATCTATTATTTTATGATATTTATTGCAAAAGACTGTTGAAATGTACTCATGTCTGAATATAACAAAATATCAATACATAACGGAAAATAAGGTGATACGAAGAAAGTACATGTGTTAACTATAATGCAGAAATATATTAATGACAAAACTGTCTCTTGATTTCTTCATTTATTGGCCTGTACTGTGATGGTGATGTTGGTCGTTTGCTTTGACTCTTCATGCACACTCATTTAATTTCTTTCCCTGAATATCCCGAATCTAGACACAGGTGACTTCAAACTTTGAACTAGATGCTTCCTGGGAAACGCACTAATCAAAATTTGTAATCCAAATTCTGTTTCAACAAATTCCCAAGTGAGTTGCTATGAAGTAAAAATGTAATTAGTATAAACAATCACTCCCACTTTGGCTGTTTTGTAAGCAAGAGGCTTTCGTGTAGGTCTTTAGTGTCTTGGAATGGCCCATATCTAGAAGTTCTTAAAAATATTTATCTTGACTCTTGGATTAATCAAAAATTAGTCTTCCATCAGCAAAACCTACAGAAGTTGGGCATGCCGGGAGTTTCAGGCACTGCTGCTGTGATAAAACATTCTAGAAGTCAGAATGCACCAAGGGAGAAGCTCCCAACAGCAGAGACGTGCTTTGAAAACATTCCTGCCCCTGCCTTTCCGTGTCCTTCAGTGAGTCCTGAGTGTGGCCTGGTCACATTATTTGTCTTCAGGTCCTGTGGAACAAGGAATCTGGAGGCCTGAAACTATAGTATAGAAAAAGTAAATATGTTAATTTTTTTACTTAGCTAAAACCACCGCATAGCTGGTACCTTTGGGTCTGACAACATTTGTCCAAGTGAATCCTCAGACTCAGAGTCATGGACTCCCTGTGCCTAGACGATCTGTCAAACCTGAACAATTCCCTCTGTTTGAGAAGAACATGACATCCTGAGGACATAATGATTTAGGCTTTTCAAAAACGATCCAGCCTTTTTGTTTGGATGGGTATCTCTTAGACAATTTGGTTCCTAGCTTTAGAAGTCCCGTTCTTTGTAACCAGGCCTCCGTTTTGTTTTAATCAGACAAGGCATGCGTGATAGAAGCCTGTTTCCGTGCTGCCCCATCAAGCCGCTAGATCCTGTTGTGACATTTGATAATCAAGGGGTATCTCTGATCTCTGAAAGCACATGTATATCTGTGATTTGGAAGCTCCTTCAGAATCCAGTATCTCAAATGTGAACTTCCTCTGGTGCTCATGTTATACAATGTTATCACCGGCCCCCTAATAACAGAGTATTTCATTGAGACTGGGATGCCTTAATGAATGAAGTGTAAATACAGGCTCCCTCAAGACACTGCAACCCTTTTCTGTTCTTCAGACCCTCAGTGTAATGAGCTGGTGTGAGGACTGTCTGCGGTGATAGTAACCAGACAAGAAGCTGTAGTTGCTATTGAAAGAAATGTATAACGTTTATGAGCACGAGGTATGCTGGGGAGTTTTAACTTCTGGCTCTCTGCGGAATGCATTAAGATTGCAGCCCGGAACCGCCAGCTGCTGCTCAGCGCTGTGTGTCCTCTGCCTGCGTGTCAGGCCCACGTTCGGAAGCAGCAACAGGACAGAGGTGTGGGCGAATGCAGGCTTGTCAGGTGGCAAAGCAAAAACACTTCGATTCAAAACTTCCTCCTCTATGATGGTTTAAACCTGGAAGGAAAAAAAACATTGGGGTGTGTCCTCATAATGCTTTTGAACCTGATTCTGAGCGTCATTTAAAGTGCAAGGGCCCTGACAGCATTGGCAGAGCTGACATCCCTTCAGGACCGCTGGCTGCCCTGTGCTGATCCTGCTCCCTGGAAGCAGACAGGCCAGGTAGATGGGCTGACCTCTGTTCCTCAGTCCTGTTCCTCCTCCTCCTCTGCAGCCCTTTTTGTGAAGTAGATTCTCTCCAGCCTGATTGCTGACTGCCAGTTCTTTTTCAAGGGAGTTTTATTCAGAGAATTTACTTGTGAGTAAAACCAATCCTGGATTCCTGTAATTGAGTCGTTTCCTATCAACGGAGTTTATAAAATGTAATCTAGCAGAAAAATGAAATGCAGGGGGGGAAAAAAAGATAATGCTTCTTTTTGTGAAGGCCTAAGGTGAATCCTTAAGTTATAGGCAGTTGAAATTATTTTGTGGTGTTCAAAATCCAAACCCTAGACCATTCCAGTTAGGACTAAGAAAAAGAAAAGTTAAAAAAAAAAAAAAAAAAAAAGTGGTGATTAGAGTGAAAGGAAGCAAGTCAGAAACTAATCGTGTGTTTACCCTAAAATTGATATTGGAAGCAACTCAGGATTCATTTCTGGAAGATTGATTTAGTTTTTGAAATTGTCTCCTTTTCCTAAATCTTTTCTTACTAGAGCGTTTCTTAATATTTCATGGCCATTTTTATGCATAGCTGTTTAGCAAAAAAAACAAAAAACAACCACCAACAACAACAAAAACAATCCCTGTTGAAACACTGAAATACTGAAACAAAAAAGTGTCTAGACAGTTCTCTTCTAAAATTCCACACCATACAGACTTTTTTTTTTAATTGCAAGAGTTTAGAATCTTTGAATATCTTGAAAACAAAACAGTAAGTCCTTCTTTTGGCCAGCTGACAGTTGGAGGACTTTTTCCCCATTATTTCACTGATTAGATATAACTCAAATGATCATGTACTTAATCGACAAATTGTTGATTCTTCTAATATCCATCCGCTCAGACTACTCTCAAGCCATGCTGCTACATTTGTTGAACACCTACCCGGTGCATTATTCTATGTGCAGAAGGATGCCAGAACTAAAACTAGATCTCAGAGTCTGTCTTGCTTAATGTTTCTCAACTAAATATGAAAACAAATAGGTCACCAGTTAAAAAATGAACAATTTCAGGAGGCTTTGTCATAGCTCAGACCCACTGTAGCAGAAGCATCTCCAGAGGAGGAGCTTGGTATTCAGGTTGGTTTTTTTTTTTGTTGTTTTTTTTTTAAATACTCGCCCAAGGATAGTTTTCCATTGCTTTTATTTATTTCATTTTATTTTTATTTATTTATTTTAATATATATATTTTATTTATTTTTTATAGAGAGGAAGGGAGAGGGATAGAGAGCTAGAAACATCGATTAGCCACCTCCAGCACACCCCCCATAAGGGATGTGCCCGCAACCAAGGTACATGCCCTTGACTGGAATCGAACCTGGGACCCTTCAGTCCGCAGGCTGACGCTCTATCCACTGAGTCAAACCAGTTTTGGCTCCATTGCTTTTAGATAGAGTGGAATGGAGGAGGGGGTGAGAGAGAGATGTCAGTATGGGAGAGGCACACTAATTGGTCGCCTCCCCCATGCATTACAAGCAGTGCCAGGTAATGAACCTGCAGCTCAGGTACATGCTCTTGAACAGGAATCGAACCCGAGACTCTTCGGTGCAAGGGCTGACGCTGTAACCACTGAGAAGCACAGGCCGGGGCATGGTATTCTGGTTTTTAAAAATACTTCTTGGATGATTTTATCAGGCAGTTTTGAACTGTTTTCTTAGCTTGATGTCTTCAGTCTGGGGGTGAAGAACAAAGGCCTGGCTTGTGCTGGTAAACAGTTCCTGACGCCTAGGGTGGGGCCGGAATCAGCACTGGACTCAGGATTGTCTTCACCTCTCAGCAGCAAGCCCAACGCCTCTGCGGCATGTGAGCCCACCATTCATTCTCTACTCGCAGGTCTTCCTTCTTCATGAATGTACGCGACCATAAGTGAGGGCATGGGATGTTTTTCTGCATATATTGTTTGCACTTAGCTCCCAGGAGTAAGTAGCAAATGACTTTGTTGCCATGATTATGTTTCATATGTTAATATTACAGTTAACTGTATTTGAAGACTGAGCATGCCCTCTTCCTCTGGCCAGATTTAGATGAGCAAGGTGATGTCATCAGTTTGTAAAAGGGGCAGGACCTTGGCATCCAGACTTAAGAACTTGTGTGATGGCACTTCTTACCGTTATCCTGGCTGCTTTGGGATCACAGCGATTAAAAAGCAGTCCTTAATGTTTTCTTTTGTCCCGTTAAAAAAAGATTGGTGTTACCTGTCAGCTGGAAGAGCCATATAACTATGGTAGTAATTCTGACTGCAAAAACGATCAGATAACCTAAAACTGTTTTGAACTAGTTACCTGGAAACATGTACTAGAAGCTTCCATCATTCACGAGTAGTCCGAGTTTCTTTTGATAAGATAATTGTAGAATCATACTCTGAGTGCTAGAAAGAAACTTAACGGTCATTTAATTAATCTTTAATTTAGAGATGAGAAAGCAGGTTGAGAGAGGTTACTTACCGGAAGTCAGGTCTAGGTGCCAAAAATAAAATAAACTTTATAGAAACCTACTTGCTGTATATATACATGTGGTAAAAGGTTGGAAGGAAGGAAGTTGTTGGGGATGGTTTGAATGAAAGTTGCAGGTTAATTTATGTTATTACATTGAACAAATTTGTTAAAGTATTATGGACTACTGGTAGTGTGAGGGAAAGAAATAAGTGCCATGGTAGGAAATCAGAGAAAACTAGCTGAATAAATTTGATGCAAGAAAACAAGGTGTGCATTTGGGAAAACTGTTCTGATTTGGGTAGCAGTTGAAAACTTCAGCTGTGTTTAAAATCATCTGCGAGTAAAAGCACCACAAACAATACCTGTGCCCAGATCACCCCACTTCCCAGGCCAGTTAGTCAGAATTTCTGGGATGGGGGTTTGGTTTTGGTTTGTCCTAAAAGCACCCCAGGTGAGTTAGATTCTAGGTATGTGAGGGGAATTGTAGGAGATTAAAATGACAGATTTAGAAAAAGAAAGGCAGAGGTATTAAGGGTCACCACTAGCTTAGAGGTTGGTGGGAATGGGAAAAAGAGGTCAATGTGGGAAGTATTACCAATGGTCAACCGTTAAGACTTTGTAGTTATTTGTATGTGGGCTTGAGATGGAGGAAAGAATTGAAAATGATATTGAGATTTTGGACCTAGGTGATCAGGAAACCATAATCCTGTTAGAAGAAATGGGTGGTCATTTAGGAGGTATGTGGGATGGGAAAACTTGTGCGTTCTGTTGGAATGAACTCTGAAAATGCCAGTGAGTTTCTAGAAGGTCACTGAGAAAGAAATCTAGAGTGTAAAGGAGGTGAGAGTGGTCCTTTGATCCACGGGGCAGAGGGGGTGGGAGTGAGGGGGGTGGGGGTAGATACACAACATACTCTGTGTCACAGATCCCTAAGGGTAGATCCCTAAGGATAGATCCCTAAGGATTACATCAGGCTGGAGACATACTCTTAAAAAAAAAAAAATATATATATATATATATATATATATATATATATACACACACACACACACACACACACACACACACACACTAGGATATTTTAATTGATTTCAAAGAGGAAGAGAAACATCAGTGATGAGAGAGAATCATCAATTGGCTGCCTCCTGCATGCCTCCTATGATAGATCAAGCCCAAAACACGAACGAACATGTGCCCTGACTGGAATTGACCCGTGACCTCTTGGTTCATAGGTTGATGCTTAACCACTGAGCCATACTGCCAGGCAGGGGACAGAATCTTGAGGAATAAACTTGCATTTAGGGAGTAGGTAGGTAGATAGAGGGTCAGTAGATGAGGGGTGGTCAAAGAAACATGAGCACCAAGAGATTGGTATGTTTTAAATTTCCAGGAGACTTTCAAGATGAAAGTTAGTCATTAAATGTCAAATGCTACAGAGACTCCCGAATCAACTTGGTGGATGGTATTCAGGTGAAGCTGTGATCATAAAAACCAGGCTGCCCGGGATGAAGAAACGGGTGGGTGATGAGCACCTGAAGGTAATAGTTTAGACTGTTCTAGAAATTTTGAGGTAGGAAAGGAAGTAGAGGCAGGTAGCAGGGGAAGAGGATTTTTAGACGAACAGAAGCTTGAGCCTTTCCGTAGGAAGAGAGAGAGGGCAGTTGAGAAACAGAGGGAAGGGCTGAAGGGACACAATTCCTGATGCGGGAGGAAAGGGTAGAAGAGAAGGCACAAGGCAAGCAAGGCTCTTCTCCCAGAATGAAAAATAAAAGAAGAGAAGGAAGACAAAGACAAGGGGATCTGAAAACAAGAAGAGGGAACTACACCCTGATTTTGGTAAGTAGAGGATGGTCTTCTTCTGATAGTTAAGATGTGTCAGGGACTGAGCTTGGGTCTAGAACGGGTTGATATAGTGACACCCATGCACAGCCCACTGGCCAGGTGCAGAGCGGTGCAGGGAGCTCAGCTTATGTTGAACGGAGAATTTTGTTTTTAATTCTTTCTTTTTTTTGTGAGCTACTAAACGGTTTTCAGATTTCATCTGGACATTCCTTGCAGCAGCTGGTTGGAGGGGCAGTCAAAGCAGAGAATGAGGAGCCAGAATGCAATGGTGAACTTGAAAGAGGTCAGGAGGTTTAGGGCAGTCGTGGTCTGGGTATTTGCTGATGTGACTGGTCAGAGCTGGACACAGGTTGCAATGAGGAGGAAAGACAGGTTCACAGAGACAGGGGAAGAGGACTGGATACAGCTGAGGGCAGGAGGTGTTCAGGTCACGATCTTAGAAGGTGGCCAACTCTCTCTGTGCTGAAGGGTAGCCGAAGTAACAAGAAGACTTCTGGAGGGAAGGATGAAAAGGAGGAAACACAGGCCCATGTGTTAGCAGAGTTGTTAATTTAGGTATTAAATGCAGAGGTGGAGGTGGAGAGGAAAATTCAGAGGCTGCTGTTGATGTTCAGAAGGGAAGTTCTTAGACCCATTGACTTGTTTTTAAGCTAATGGACTATAAACTCAGTATATCAGATCTGATAAAAATGTCAGATTTCTGGGAGAATCCAAGATGGCTGCTCGGGTAGGCACCTAGCCGCAGCCGCACGCAACAATTTCAATAAAATACAACTAAAATATAAAATGGACATTACCCAGAACTACAGGAAAGTCAACTGACTGGAAATTCTACAACGAGAAGCAAGGAGAAAACCAGAAGGAAGCGCGGAGGAGCTGTAAAAGCCCAAGGTACGGAGACACGCAGCACGCAGAGAGGACGGAGCCGGAGAGGAGGGAGGCCGAGTGCCTGGCTGGCGTTCCCTAGCGGGAAGGAGATAAACACTCGGACTGTGCTGGGCCCCCAACTGCTCTGAACCCCCGTTCTAGGCCAGACCCCGGGGACCCAGGCTCAGCCATAGGGAGCTGGGCTGTAAGGCGGTACTCGGGGAAGCAGCGAAAGGAGGTCCCAGAGGCGCGCACACAGCGCGCAGAGAAGGGCCGGCCGGCTGTGCCGTAGGACTGCCCTGGCGGGAAGGAGACAGGCTCCAGACTGCTCTGAACGCCACCTCCAACTCCACTTCCAACTGAACTGAACCCCAGTTTCGGGCCCATTGCGGGAGAGCTTACACTGTTTGGTAGCAGGCGAAAATCGAGGGCACCTTTCTCTCAGAGGCGCTTGCAACAAGTACTGAAGGACCCTGAGTCTCAGGAGTCGCATAGGGCGGGGCTGACGGAAGCCAAGGCTGTAGGCTCCACCCTGAAACTCCGCCCCCATCAGGAAAGCTGCCTGTGAAAATGCCTAAACCAAATAGATCACAAACGAAAGAAATGGAGGACAAAAAGCGACTGGATATAGAGTTCAAAACCACACTTATAGGGTTTTTCAAGAGACTCCTAGAAAAGGCCGATAAAATAAATGAGACCTATGAGGATATGAAAAGGGATCAACAAGAAATGCTAAGGGATCAACAAGAAATAAAGAATACATTGTCTGAAATAAAAAATATTCTACAGAGACCTAAAAACAGAATAGAAGATCGCAAGAATCAAGTCAAAGATTTGGAACATAAAGAGCCAGAAGACACTCCTCTGCAGAAGCTAGAAGGCAAGAGAATCCAGAAAATTGAAGATAATGTAAGAAACCTCTGGGACAACTTCAAACGATCCAACATCAGAATCATGGGGGTCCCAGAAGATGAGAGAGAGCAAGATATCGAAAACATACTGAAAGAAATAGTGACAGAAAACTTCCCCCACCTGGGGAAAGAATTGGACTTACAAGTCCAGGAAGCACACAGAACTCCAAATAAGAGGAATCCAAAGAGGACCACACCAAGACAAATCATAATTAAGATTCCAAGAGCAAAGGACAAAGAGAGAATATTAAAAGCAGCAAGAGCTAAGCAGGTGGTTACCTATAAAGGAGCACCTATACGATTGTCAGCTGATTTCTCAACAGAAACCATGCAGGCCAGACGGGAATGGCAAGAAATATTCAAGGTGATGAATAGCAAGAACCTTCAGCCAAAAATACTCTACCCAGCAAAGCTATCACTCAGAATCGAAGGTCAGATAAAGAGCTTCACTAATAAAAAAAAGCTAAAGGAGTTCATCACCACCAAACCAGAATTATATGAATTGCTGAAGGGGGTTCTTTCAGAAGAGAAAGTAAATAAAGATAAAAATTATGAACAACAAATACGTAACTATCAACAAGTGAATCTAAAAACCAAGGAAATTAAAAAAAAAATCTGATGAACAATATTAACTGTTGAATATAATAGAATCAGAGGTATGGAAGGGGAGTGAACTGATGATTCTTGGGGAAAAGGGAAGAGGGGAATGTGGGAAGAGACTGAACATAAACTGTGCACCTATGGATGAGGACAATGGGGAGTGGGGAAAGGGCAGAGGGTGGGGTGGGAAGGGGGGGGAAAGGAACACTTGTAATAATATGAACAATAAAAATTTATTTAAAAAAAAAAATGTCAGATTTCTTCATAAAGAATGAACTAGTTGAGTAGAATTTATTTCCAATGAGATGTGCTTCGTTTACAGCACAAACGGTCTATTCACAAAATGTTATTGAAGAATGAAAATATCTTCATGGCCAAAGCCGGTTTGGCTCAGTGGTAGAGCATCGGTCTGCAGACTGAAAGGTCCCAGGTTCGATTCCAGTCAAGGGCATGTACGTTGGTTGCGGGCACATCCCGGGTTGGGGGTGTGCAAGAGGCAGCTGGTCGATGTTTCTCTCTCATCAACGTTTCTAGCTCTCTATCTCTCTCCCTTCCTCTCTGTAAAAAAATCAATAAAATATATTTTTTTAAAAAAGAAAATATCTTCATGAAAATTGATAAACTGGTCAATTCTTTCAAAATAGTACACGGAGCCAAAACACCTGCGTTCTCAGCCCCTCCTTGAAGCGTTAGTTCCGGTCAGAAAGCAGAGGGTTGGGTCCCAGAGCCGAGGCCTCCCTCGAAGTTTGCGTGTGGCAGATTCGCAGGGCACGCTGTGCCGTAGCAGAAGAACATCTTATTCTTCTAGTTCACCCAGAATCTCTTCGACTCCACCCGTAGAGAGGCCGTCTTCACAAAGAAAGCTAGCTGCTGGTGTCAGTTATTACAGGGTGGGTGACGTTCTAACTGGTTTCTTTGTGGTTTTTAAACCTGCTCTTGGAATTACCTCTAATTTCCTCTTTGGGTCTGCCTTTGGCTATTTTTAACTTTGGTCCTTTAGTACCAGAAACACAATTCAATTAGGGTAGATGAAATAAAGATAAAACCAAGATCTATCAGTTTAATTTCTTGCCATGGAATGCCTAGAATAGTGCTTATTAGTTACCGTAGACTAGGAACTCAATAAATACTTGTTGCTGATTCACTTGCTAGATTTATTCTTTTATAAAAAAAAATTTATCTTTATTGCTGAAAGTATTACAAAGTATTTTCCCCATTGACCCCCTTCACCCTGAACCTGCCCACCCCTCTAACCCCACCCCTTCACCACACTGTCTGTGTCCATGGGTTATGCATATACATTCTTTGGTTAATCTCTCAACCACCCACCCACCCACCCCCACCTTCCCTCTGAAATTCATCAGTCTGTTCCATACGTCTATGTCTCTGGATCTGTTTTGTTCATCAGTTTATTTTGTTCATTAGATTGCACATAGGAGTGAGATCATGTGATACTTGTCTTTCTAAAAGCTTCAGACTAAGGACAGACGCTGAGATGAGTGACCAAATTGAATGTTCGGTTTTGCAGTGCTTTTGATTCTGTTTCTAGTATCAACAATATTAGCAATTTTAAGGGAAAATAAGAACCGCTGTATGGAATCGTTCATTCGGCAATATCTTAGGAGCTGAGGACCCCCTACCACGACTGGTAATTCCCAGGCATGTAGCCATGCGGTCGGTGCGATTATGTGCATTGGTAACTGAGGCTGTGGAAACACTCTGGGAGGAGCAGCCACCTCTGTCTGAGCAAGTCGGGAAGGCTTCCTGGAGAAACCGCAAGGGCTGATGGGTACTCCATCAGGTAGACAAGCTCAGCATGATGGGATTGTGGCGGCTGTGCTAGTAGGTGTGTGCTGTCAGGTGCCTGTGGGGAGGATGGGAGCCGGCCACGGGAAGTGTGGCTGTCCCGTTGGAAAGTGTGAGCTCTTTCCTGTGGGTGGTAGGGAGTCGCAGACAGGACAGAGTACAAACAGAAGAGGGACATGACCCGATGAGGGTTTCGGGAGATGCTTAGGGCAGCACATGGAGGAGTCCCTGGGATGAAGGAGGGAGGCCAGCAAAGTAGTCATCCCATGGCCAAGGTCACGAATGGGGCGGGGCCTGGAGACTGGAAGGAAAGGGTGAATGGGTGTGACGTGATGGATGGAGGAAGATGCGAAAGGAGGAAACTGGTGACTCTGTGCTGGATCAACTCGTCTCCGGTAACTTAAGGCGGAAAGAGCTCTTGTAAGAATGAACTGCACAAGGACACCAAAATTTTCCACACGGAACATTCTAGCACTCATGCGGATTCAAGAATCCTTTTTTCCCCCCTCTTAGACAACATCTCTCCCAGAACAGTTAATGAGTAATGAAGTGGAATGAGGCAGGGAGCAAGAAGGCAGAGAAAAATCAAAGGCTTTTTGAAAAATGAAACAAACTAAATTATTAATTCTTTCTTCCTCCCCCACTCCCCAGGATTCATTGTATATCACTCAGAAAAGTGAATCATGTATCCATTCAGACTTGGTTGTGAGAAAGGACTAAATTCCAGAACTAGGAAGTTCAGCAAGCCCACCACTTTCTCTGGGTTGTCTAAAAAAACAAAAACAAAAACAAAAAAACACTAATCCCCCATGCTTTCTGCACCCCGCCCCCAGGCACTGCATTTCAATCACGTGAGTGTCTTAAAAGCAATGTCCGGAACTTCAGTATCCTGGCTGTCCTTCTTCCCTCTATGTTTCTGTTTGTCAAAGTCAGAAATGGCTGTGAGAATGGACAAAGGAAGGATGTGATTGGGAAGCATGGGTATTAGGTGATTGGGAATTGGGGAACATGGGTGTTAGGTGATTGGGAATTGGGGAACGTGGGTGTTAGGTGATTGGGAATTAGGGTTATAGAATAGTTTGAATGCACCCAAACTCAAACCTGGGAGGGACCCTCAGGGCCACTTGGTTCCTTCCCTTCAGTTTAAAGAAAGTTGACCTCGTGTGGGGTGGAAGGGAGGTGAAATGGCTTAGTCAGGGGAAAGCTCCAAGGGAGCCAGCGGAATGGGAAAAGTTCTCTGTGAAGGTCTGTGCTGTTTCCATTGTGTAGACCTTGTCCACGCCCGCACCCTGGGAGTTAGGTTACATCTCTGAAATATGCGTGGCAACAGGCAAGTGCGGTGAAACCCACAATCTTGCAGAAAGCTCTACCAAATAAAGGGCCAGATCGCTTTTGGATTGGAACTGCTCTGTCTCTCTCTTGTATTTTGAAACGCTTGTAAACGCTAGTATTGGAGTTAAAATGTCTACCTTTTATAGGTGGTATGTAGCGCATGTGGAGGCTTGCCCGGGCTTTTAGAGGTGATCATTATAAAGCAGAATAACTTGAATTTGAGGGAAGCTGGCACTGCTTGATTTCAGAAGTATAGTGGGGGTGGGGGTGGGGGGGGAAGAAGTCAACTGTGAAAGTCCACATTGCTGCGTGTCCTATGTAGATAACAGGACTTTCTTTCCTCCTTGGCCCTGAACGAGGTACCCTGTCCCTTCATTTCTTGACTAAAGATTTTAACTGGGGGAGAGTCTCCCTTAATCCTTAGGGAAAATATGCTTCCTCTAGATGGTAAAATCTGACAAATTTTGGAAAGAAGAAAAGCAGGCAGTACTCCTGGGGGGGGGGGGGGGGGAGAGAGAAAGGAAAAGATCTGCTTGAACTTGCTTTCCTTGAAAAAAACAAAACAAAACAAAACACAAAACCCAACGTTCTTTCATGAAGCATTTTTTCCCCCAGAAGTATTTGCCCTCCAGCATTTTTTTCCTACTTACCCACGCTTATCTTTCAAAACAAACATTGATTCCTTTCCACTACGGAGCGTGAGGAAGTTCCTCTGAGGTGCTGCCCGGCGTAACTGTCACCCCTTCCCATGGCACCACAGTGACTAAGCCGACCGCAGGGTGCGCCCCGCGGAGCGGGGCTTTCACGGAGGGCCGGGCACACGTTACCTGTGGGACAGCTCCTCCAGGGGAAAAACACAGCGCTGTGTTCTAAGTGCACATAAAATGTTGGGTCCTTTTGACCCAATGGAAAATGTGTGTCTGCTGGTGGCTGCCTCATTGGAATATGATGATTTATGCTTGGAAACATTTGTGTCATTTATCATAGGATGTTCCTGGCCTACAGCATGACTGCATCACAAATAAGCATATTAAAAATTAATCTTTTCCAGTTCATCAGACTGCGTGTCCTCTTGGAGCCCCGGTGTTCTCTGTCTCTCCGGCCTGCCCTCTTTTCCTGAAGTCACCCTTGGCATTAGCTATAGGATTGGAGTGAAAACACACCCCTGGGGAACCCGTGGCTGTGCTTCCTGACTCCCCACCTGCCCTCACACCCTCCTCTCCCGCTTTTCCGCAGGACAGATCTTCTATGCTGTGCCGTTGGTTCACCCTGTGTCCTGAAACCCACCTGTGATTCCTGACCTCAGGGACATCCTGCAGCCTTTTAACCCTCTTCTTGTATTGCTGGACTGAAATCTCCATTCTTGGACTGAATCATGCCAAAATATTCCCCCAGAAATTCTTTAGTAACAGCATTCATTGTGTACACTGCTCATTACTTTTTTTTTTTTTTTTTTTGCTTAAAGTATTACATGTCCCCTTTTTTCTCCTGATTAACACCCCCCCCTGCCACTCCCACCCCTGAGGGCATGCCTCCACCACCCCAGTGTCTGTGTCCATTGCTTATGCTAATATGCATGCATACAAGTCCTTTGGTTGATCTCTAACCCCCGCACCCCTGCCTTCTCCCTGAGGTTGGATGGTCTGCTTAGTGCCACCGTGTTTCTTGGGTCCATTTTTGTTCCTCAGTTTATGTTGATCATTATATCCCACATATGAGTGAGATCATGTGATATTTATCTTTCTCTGACTGGCTTATTTCGCTTAGCTTAATGCTCTCCAGTTCCATCTATGCTGTTGCAAATGGTAAGAATTCCCTCTTTTTATAGCAGCATAGTATTCCATTGTGTAGATACACCAGTTTTCTAATCTACTCATCTGCTGATGGGCACTTAGGCTGTTTCCAAATCTTAGCTATAGTAAGTTGTGTCACTATGAACATAGGGGTGTATATATCCTTTCTGATTGGTGTTTCTGGTTTCTTGGGATATATTCCTAGAAGTGGGGTCACTGGGTCAAATGGGAGTTCCATTTTCAGTTTTTTGAGGTAACTCCACACTGTTCTCCACAGTAGCTGCACCAATCTGCATTCCCACTAGCAGTGCACGAGGGTTCCTTTTTCTCTGCATCCTCACCAACACTTGTTTATTGATTTGTTGATGATAGCCATTCTGACAGGTGTGAGATGGTACCTCATTGTTGTTTTGATTTACATCTCCTGGATGATTAGTGACTTTGCGCATGTTTTCATATGTCTCTCTGCCTTCTGTATGTCCTCTTTCAAGAAGTATCTACTTAGGTACTTTGCCCATTTTTTGACTGGATTTTTTATCTTCCTTTTGTTAGTTTGTTTGTAAATTCTGGAGATTAAACCCTTATCTGAAATAGTATTGGCAAATATGTTCTCCCATGCAGTGGGCTTTGTTGTTGTTTTGTTGATGGTTTCTTTTGGTGTGAGAAGCTTTTTATTTTGGTGTGATCCCATTTATTTTCTCTTAGTCTCCATTGCCCTTGGAGCTGTGTCTGTAAAGATGCTGCCACAACACATGTCTGCTATTTTGCTGCCTATGGATTCTAAGATTTTTATGGTTTTCCATCTTACACTTAAGTCCTTTAACCATTTTGAGTTTGTATTTGTGTATGGTGTAAGTTGGTGATCTAGTTGCATTTTTTTTTGCATGTATCTGACCAAATTTCCTAGCACCATTTATTAAAAAGACTGTCTTGACTCTATTGTATGCTTTTGCCTCCTTTGTCAAATATTAATTGCACTGCTCATTACTTTTAATGTTTCCTTTATAATGTCCAGCAGGCAACTCTACTGCTGTCCTCCTACTGTCTCTGGCTGGGCCTGAGAATTAAATGAGCATAAAATGGATTCACAGGAGAAAAACACACAGATTTTTACCTGTACATGGAACCTTCCCAGGAAAATGAAGACCCAAAGAAGTGGCTGGGCCCAAGTGTTTATATACCAGTTTGAACAAAGAGAGGCAATTGTGGGAAAGTAGCTAAAATACCTGGGGAGACTAAGGCAAGTTAAGAGTTATTGTAACTGTTCTTTCTGTCCAGATTTCTCTTGGCCTCAGCTCCCGTCTTTGGTGAGGAGAGTGTTCCTTTCCTCCGGGACAGGAGAGCATCTTTCACGGGGGAGTGTATCTCCTGCTTTCAGGAAGAAGAGGGGAGGTCCGAGCACCCTTCTTGCATCTACTGTTTTTCGTGCTTTTAGATCAAAATAATCCTTATGCTCATTTCGCAGTAGCATTTCTCTACTATTCTTCAAAGTTTATGCTTTGTCTCTCCTTTTATACTGTTACTGTTTGAGACTGAGGTTATGTTGTAGGTTGACCTTCACCCCAAAAGGGCTTTGCCCATGGTAGGTGCTCAGTAAACAGTTACTGATATATTCTCCCTGCATTTTACAATTGAGTCATAGAAGCTCATATTTGGATTTTGTTTTTCTGACCAGAGGAATATTTAACTATATTGATAAAATATAATGTATAGTCTAATA